>NC_079189.1:560966189-561266189 GCF_029499605.1 Hyla sarda | reverse complement strand
TCTGTAAAACTAAAATATACAAATACTAATGCTTAATTTAAAAAAAGCCCCCAAAATACATATTGTGACCATAACCTAAGATCAGTGCTCTCCAAACTGTGGATCTCTAGATGCTGCATAACTACAGCTCCCAGCATTCCCAGACAGCCAGCCAGCTGTTGCAAAACTACGACTCCCACCATGCCCGGACAGCCAACCAGCTGTGGCAAAACTACAACTCCCAGTATTCCCAGCCAGCCAGTGACCAAACTTCAATTACCACCATGCCTAGACAGTCAACCAGCTTTTGCAAAACTACAACTCCCAGCATGCCCAAACAACCAACCAGCTGTTGCAAAACTACAACTCCCAGAATTCCCAAACAACCAACCAGCTGTTGCAAAACTACAACTCCCAGCATTCCCAACCAACCAGCTGTTGCAGAACTACAACCCCCTAGTATGCCCGGACAGCCAACGGCTGTCCGGGCATACTAGGGGTTGTAGTTTTGCAACAGCTGGTTGGTTGTTTGGGCATGCTGGGAGTTGTAGTTTCGCAGCTGTTGGAATTCCACAGATTGGACACCACTGCCTTTAGAAGATGTATTTTAGTTTATGAACATTGTGAACTAATTGAATGACATGATAAAAAAAAATGAATAAACAAAATTAAAAATAAATACATAAACATAAATAAAATAAATAAAGATAAATAAATATTTTTTTTTAATAAAAACATAAGTGAATAAATAAATATAAAGTCCCAATGGCCTTAAAAAAAAGTGTAAATTAAGGATGAAAAAAATGTCAGGAATCATAGACGCTTCATGTTTTGTACGGGTAAAGTGTATTTCCAGTCCGCAGATACTTCTTTTTTAGTACTGTGTAACTTTTATCACTTAAAAGAGAAAACAAATCAATAGTGTTCTTTAAGCAGTGTCGTGCGGTCCGTGTTGCACGGCTGGAAACTTCTGTGCACAATGACCCCTACTTATTTTTAGAAATAAGTACCGCACCTCCCAGCTTAAACCCCCCCTTTAATTTAAAATGCTTTGGAAGTAAGATTTAGGTGGCCCGCGGTGAAAATGACGGGCCTCGGCGCGCCACGGCTCTTAAGGGCTCGCACAAAGCTGACGGCGTGGGACCAATTTTAAGCGGCGCGCTGTAGACAAATGGAAAGAGTGCGCAGGTTCCTCATCTCTCCTGTCACATTATGTCCATGTGCAGGAAAGTGTTACCTAAAATAACCGAAAATGTATTTTTTAATACAAGATATTAGGGCGATGGATGGATAGGTGGATGGGAAGACGTATTTATGAGCCTCTAGATTGACAGCCGAAAACAGTAACGCTCATACATCAAAGCGTCTCCTATCAGTCTTACCAAAGATTGATAAATGAACGATTGGAGGCTTTTTTTTTTACTGAAAATATTCTATAAGCAGGACAAAGCACGATGGGAGATTACATTACATATACACAGTATGATACATAGAAGACTATAACTCCCAATATGACCAGTCACCAGAATAATGTACACGTAATACAATTCTATTCTACACCTCCTGATATCACCGGTAATAATATAACTCTACACATGACCCATAGACATAGACATAAAGCAGTTGTATTATACTCTATACATTGAAAACTACAACCTCCAACATGACCATTGGGCATGACCTTTCTATATTTGTATTATACTTTATACATAGAACACTACAACTCCCAACAGGCTCGACCACTGAACATTACAATAAAACAATTCTATTATACTCTATACCTCCCAGCATGACCTGACCATTGGACCTAACTAATAAAATTCTATTATATTCTTTATATAAAACACTACAATCCCCAATGTGATCTGACCAATAGACATGACCATAATACAATTCTATTATACTATAGACATAGATCACTACAACCTCCAACATGACTGACCTCTGAACATTACAATAACACAATTCTATTATTCTCTATACATAGGACTCTATACCTCCCAGTGTGACTGACCACTGGACATAGATAGAATACAATAATACATAATACAATTCTATTATATCCTTTTATAAAGCACTACAACCCCTAATGTGATCTGACCCAAGGACATGACCAGAATACAATTCTATTATACTCTTCACATAGAACATAACAACCCCCAACAGGACCAATTACTAGGTGTGACCATAATGCAATTCTGTTATACTCTATACATAGAACACTACAACCCCCAACATGGCCGACCACTGGACATGACCAGAATACAATTCTATTATTCTATATACGTAGAACACTATAACCCCCAACATGACCATAATACATTTCTATTATACTCTATATATAGATCACTATAACCCCCAACATGACCATAATATAATTCTATTATACTCTATATACAGAGCATTACAACTCCCAACATGACCATAATATAATTCTATTATTCTCTATACATAGAGCATTACAACCCCCAACATGACCATAATATAATTCTATTATTCTCTATACATAGAGCATTACAACCCCCAACATGACCATAATATAATCATATTGTACTTTATACATAGAGAACTACAACCCCCAACATGACCATAATACACTTCTATTATACTCTATACACAGAACACTACAACTCCCAACATGGCCATAATACAATGCCATTATACTCTATACATAGAACACTACAACTCCCAACATGACCATAATACAATTCAATTATACTCTATACATAGAACACTACAACCCCCAACATTCAACAAATTATTTTACATATCTTTAATCTCTGACACTATTATTTTATACATAATGCTACTTTATCTTCCTGTAATAACACATCTTCATAGGGGATCTCGGTTGGTCACAAATGTTGGTCACAACCTTCATGAGATGCCTTGATCTCCATCTCAAGTTCATTTCGGAGATCAGTTCTGTCTTTTCTTCCTCTTCTTCTCTCCAATAAGACTTGTAGAGCAGAGCACACAACTCCCACCGGGTCTCCTAATGATGTTGTTGGACACAGAATGTGTGAACGTCTCTTTTGAGGCGTCCTCCCCGGGCAACATGGTTGCCTATAAAATCATTGTTTACTTTGTCCTCCGGCCCGAGGAACCATCTGCAATCCTCTGGGCTCCTGTTGTTTTTAAAGTCCTATTAAGTTTTCTAAGTTTTCCTCAGAGCTTTATTTTTATTTTCAAAACAGCCACAGAACCCTCCCCATCAATGAAGCGTTCACTCAGCGAATTAGTACTGACAGCTTCATCCCGGAGACTCTGCCAGACGTGTCTTAAATACAACATGTGTGATCAAGTCCTGATCTATGAACTGCTCACAGTCTACTGACGTTCTGTCACAGCATGTCCCCATCCACCCAGCCTGCTTATATCTCCACTTCTACCCTTACGACTGCTTCATATCTCCGGTACAAACATGAATTTCCAGGAAAAGAAATATCTACAGACAAATGCGTAGCTATCAATGTAGATATGGAAGTAGAGAGAGTGAAAAGTCCGGAAAGGGACACTGTTTCCTATTCAGTTTCCCGTTGGTATATTCAAAATGTTGCCTTTCGCGATGGGGGTAGATAAGACTATTACTGGCTTTCTCAATCCGACCATGCATGGAGTGGACAGAAGAAATAACTATTTACTAAACGTGTGTTTGTCTGGTAGCTATGACCACCACCATGACTAATGACCATCAATCTGGAACATGGCATCCTTTTCAATTGAATTTCTTTATGTCATATTCAAAATGGTGGCTTTCGATATAGATTTCGAGTAGACTGATACTAACTTGGCCAATCCAACCATGCATGGATTGGACAGGAGAAACAACTATGTACTAAACTTGTGACTGTCTGCTAGCTATGACCACCATCATGACTAAAGAACATCAAAGTATTGTATGGACATAACAACAACTCTCAGAAAGAGGGAAAGTCCGGAATGTGACACCCTTTCTAATTTAAGGTGGCTTTTGAGATTGATGTAGGGTAGACTGATACCAGCTTGGTCAATCCGACCATGCATAGGGTGGACATAGGAAATAACTATCTATTAAACTTGTGATTGGCTGCAAGCTATGACCACAATGACTTATGACCATCAATATTGTATGGACATACCATAAGCTCCCTGTTCTGTCACTTAGAAGATGGGATAAAGCAGGAAATCCTCCTCTCTATAATGTCTAACTGGACGGCATTTGTCATCTTGAGCATCTCTCTTTAAAGGGGCACTCCACTGGAAAACATTTTTTTTTTATCAACTGGTGGGAGAACGTTAAACAGATTTGTAAATTACTTCTATTAAACAATCTTAATCCTTCCAGTACTGCTGTATGCTCCAGAAGAAGTTCTTTTCTTTTTGAATTTCCTTTTTGTCTGACCAAAAGCTCTCTGCTGACAACTCTGTCCAGTTTAGGAACTGTTCAGAGCAGGATAGGTTAGCTATGGGGATTTGCTACTACTATGGACAGTTCCTAAAATGGACAGATGTGTCAGCAGAGAGCACTGTGGTCAGACAGAAAGGAAATTCAAAAAATAAAGGACTGCCTCTGTTGTATACAGCAGCTGATAAGTACTTGAAGGCTTACAATTTTAAATAGAAGTAATTTACAAATTTGTTTAACTTTCTGGCACCAGTTGTTAAAAAAAAAAATGTTTTAATGTTTTCCAGTGGAGTATAAGCATCTTACTGGTACTTGGGTGGTTCATGGCTTTTTTAACCCCTTAAGGTACGCCCTGATCCCGCTAACAGGGTTTAAACCATTCTCACGAGCGGAGAACCGGTTAAACCCCGTGGGTTCCGGTTGCTTTGGGCAGACAGGACCCACGGCTAATGCCGGGCAATACCGATCGGGTCGATGCCCAGTATTAACCCTTTAGACGCCACAATCGGCGATCTGCTGCTCCATGATATGACATAGCATTGAACAGTGTATGCAATCAAAAGATTGAATTGTATAGAGCCCTAAGGGGGCTAAAAAAAAAAAAAAGTTAAAAGTGGCAAAAAACAAAACAAGAGAATAAATGTGAATAAGTCTCCTCCTAATAAAAAATGTAAATCACCCCCTTTTTCCTATTTTTTTAAGTAAAATAATGTAAAAAAATATAAAAATAATAATCATATGTGGTACCGCCGCATGCGTAAATGTCCGAACTATTAAAATATAAGGTTAGCTAAACCGCACGGTCAATGGCGTACACGTAAAAAAAAAATACCATAAAAATATTAATAAAAATCGATCAAAAAGTCCAATGAAAACAAAAATAGTAACAATAAAAACTACAGACTACGGCACAAAAAATGAGCCCTCATATAGCCCCATAGGCGGAAAAATTTTAAAGTTATAGGGGTCAGGAGATGACAATTTTAAACACACTAATTTTGGTGCATGTAGTTATAATTTTTTTAAAGTAGTAAAATAAATAAAACCTACATGAATTGGGTATCCCTGTAACCGTATGGACATACAGGATAAAGATAATGTGCCATTTTTACCGAAAAGTGCACTGCGTGGAAACGGAAGCCCTAACAAATTCACAAAATGGCGTTTTTTCGTTTCATTTCACGCTATAAATATATTTTTTTTCCGCCACAGATTAGGTTATAAACTAAGTATTGTCATTACAAAGTACAATTGGTGACGCAAAAAACAAGCCCTTATATGGGTCTGTAGGTGCAAAATTGTACACGTTATGATTTTTAGAAGATGAGGAGGAAAAAACGAAAGTGCAAAAATGAAGATTGTTTTGAGTCCTTAAGGTGAAAATGGGTCCTTAATGGGGTGAAGAGACATGTATTCTTCTTAAAGGGGTACTCCGCCCCTAGATATCATATCCCCTATCCAAAGGGATCCCCGCGATCCCGGCTACAACACCCCAGACATCTGGAGCACGGAGTGAAATTCGCTCAGTGCCGGATGACTGGCCATGCAGGGTGTAGGCTCGTGATGTCACGGCCATAACCCCTCAATGCAAGTCTATGGGAGGGGGTGTGATGGCTGTTGTATATTATGGTGCAGTTGTATATTATGTATTACTGGGTCTACGTTCTAGCTTCGGTTGAGTAATAGCCTGACAACATTCGGAGGAAAACATCTTGACGCCCTTCATGTCAAAGCTTTTACATTAACATTAGCATTCTCTTAAATTGCATCCTCTTAATCTTAGGGTAATGGTAATCCAACCTGCCAATGTCTATAAGACCATCTGATGAGTATAGCAGGGTCCTAGCTGCTCCAGAATGACAGATATGGGGAAAGAATGTCTGGTTTGTTGGATGGTAATATCCTATATACTATATACCGAGCCAGCATGTGTATGTGGGATTGGGAAGGGTGTATGCTTAATAGCTATCTATTCTTTGGCCAGCTTAGTTATGATCTAGGGCAGTGGGTTTAAAACTGTGGACCTCCAGATGTTGCAAAACTTCCACTCCCAGCATACTCGGACAACCATTGGCTTTCCGGTCATGCTTGAAGTTGAAGTTTTGCAACATCTGGAGGTCCACAGTTTTGAAACCAGTGGTCTTGAGTTAACAACTTTAAAGGGGTACTCCGGTGGAAAACTTTTTTTTTTTTTTTTTTTTAATCAACTGATGCCAGAAAGTTAAGCGGATTTGTAAATTACTTCTATTAAAATTTTTTAATCCTTCCAGTACTTATTATCTGCTGAATACTACAGAGGAAATTATTTTCTTTTTTTTTGGAACACAGAGCTCTCTGCTGACATCACAAGCACAGTGCTCTCTGCTGACATCTGTGTCTGTTTTAGGAACTGTCCAGAGCAGCATATGTTTGCTATGGGGATATTCTCCTACTCTGAACAGTTCCTAAAATGGACAGAGATGTCAGCAGAGAGCACTGTGCTCGTGATTCAGCAGAGAGCTTTGTGTTCCAAAAAGAAAATAATTTCCTCTGTAGTATTCAGCAGCTAATAAGTACTAGAAGGATGAAGATTTTTTTTTTTTTTTATAGAAGTAATTTACAAATCTGTGTAACTTTCTGGCACCAGTTGATTTAAAAAAAAAAAAAAAAAAAAAAAAAGGTTTCCAGCGGAGTACCCCTTTAAGGACGAATTGTCATTGGATTCTATTAGAGATGAATGAATCTCCTGAGATTTGATTGGTGAATTTGTCAGATTCATTTCAGATTTATATCTCAATTTGTATTCAAAGGTGCCCCAGTTGCCTATGCAAAATACCTATAGGAGCAGAGACTCCATGCGTGGTAGCAGAGATGAAACAAATCCCAAACAAATCCCAAAAAAAGTTTAAATTCTAACCAATCCAAATTAATATAGACATTTGAACTAAATCCAATTTGTGCCGAATTAATTTACCCATCATGGAATCAATACTTATTGTTTTGTCAGTTAGTTTGGTGTATTATTTCTTTTGTTGTTTGTCTTCTTCTGGCGTTGTCCCAGTATGCGCCAAGTACATGGTCCTGTTGGGTTGTACTGATCTCTGAAGGTGGCACAATGTTCTAGATAATAAATTGTCCTTCTGGTGTAATTTCCTCTTCTACCCTATTATTTTCCATTTAGGACGTAGAAAACAGCCACACGTTTCTCCGCAATCGGTATCAAGAGTCATTTTTCAACCTAACCTACATTCTACAGGTGTCTTCTAGCCCTAGAAAGCCGCTTTATCTTTCTTTCCGCCAACCTCATTTGCAAATGTCGTTCCCCAAGTCAACCTCCCCAACTTAACACTGGAACTAGTTTAGAAGACGGCATACTTTTAGCATTTGTATTCCCCTTGCAGTGTCTGTTAATAATTTAATTCCCATTATAAGTGACTGTGTTGTAGTCAAGGAAAAAGATTTATAGACAGAATGCGCTCCAGGTTTTGTCTTCCTCTGTTTTCCTGGCATTTTTCATGCATTTTTTAATTTGCATCAATGACTCCATACCATCTGGTGGTCATTATTGCAAAGAAATATTCACTTTCTCACATCCGGCACTTCGCTCGCCATCCATCAAAGAATTCATAGGTGACACTATCACTTTAACAGTTAACCCTTGTTATATAAAGTCGTAGAGTCCTACTTTATTTATTTTTTTTACTTTTTCTTAATGACATTGTACAAACCTTGAACTGAAGTATATCTTTCAATGGAGTCACCTTTAAAGAAATCATTTAGAATAAAGATGATTTAAAAATCCCACCGGATTATCCACTTTCTTGACCCAATTGAGTCCTATGAAAACAGATTATTAAAGGTATTTGAAATTATAACCTTTGGTGGGACTAAATTGGTGTTGCTTGGTGAAACAAGAACAATTCTTTATTTATATAAGGCACAAAGATGTGGAAGCGCTGTACACTCAAATTTGTCCCTATCCCCATTAGGGCTCACAATTAGTGTGTAAGGAAACAGCACAAACACAGGAATAACATACAAACTCTTTGCAGATAATTTCCTTGGTGGAATTTGAACGTAGGACTCCATCACAGCAAGGCAACAGTGCTAACTACACTACATTATTATCTATGTCTATTTGAATTCTGAAAGGGTCACATGGTAGTAAGTTCATATATACTCAATGACTTTATATATACTGCCAAACTATTTGCAGATGTTGTCCTTGGTGGGATTCGAACCTAAGCCCGCAGTGCTGTGAGGCAACAGTGCTAACCACTGGACTTACCATGCACAAATAGATCAATTGATATTAAGATGTGTTCTTCTGAAGATTTAAGTGGTATTCCCATCTTCAAAGGTTATCCTAATTCCACAGGATAGGGGATATTAAGCTGTTTTGGGGGGTTCCAACCTGTGGGGACCCAACCCCCCCCCCCCCCCCCCCCGATCATGAGAAAGCAGCCTGTGACATTCCTTCATATAACCACAGCAAAGCAGCTCAGTGGTTAGCACTGTCATCGTCACTGGAGTCCAGGGTTAAAATCCCTCCAAGGACAATGTTTGCAAAAAGTTTGTATGTTCTCCCTGCGTTTGTGTCAGTTTCCTCCACACCAAAACATACTAATAGGTGAATTTAGATTGCGAGCCCCACTGAGGATGGGGCTAACTTGAGTGTACAGTGTAGTGGAATATGCTGGCACTATAAAAATAATTATTATTCTCTTTAAGCAGCCTTAAAAGGGTACTCCACCCCTAGACATCTTATCCCCTATCATAAGGATAGGGGATAAGATGCCTGATCGCGGGTGTCCCGCACCTGGGGACCCCCATGATCTCGGCTGCGGCACCCCAGACATCTTGTGCACAGATCAAACTTCGCTCAGTGCCGGATGGCTAGTGATGCGGGGTGGAGGCTCATGACGTCACGGTCACGGACCGCTGGTGACATTACCTGCTCAGCCAATCACTAGCTTAGATGGGATCCCCATCTTAGTTGGTGATTGGCTGTGCTTGCCATCATTCCCACTTGTCTCTAAGGGTGGAGGACAGAACGCTCTGAGGCCCCGTACAGGAGATCACAGAGGATACCAACGGTGGGACCCCCCTCAATCAGACACTTATGCCCTGTACTGACTTCCCCATAGTATTTTTAAAGCTCCAGGGAACTTCAAAAATTTACATTTAATTTCTCGTCAGGTGTAAAACAGGACAATGGTTTAGCTTCAACTTTTCAGCCTACTTCAGGTCAGCCGACATTGTTTTGTTGCTTTCATACCTTTGGGGTGCCAAGTTTGAGAAGATTCTAGGTGCTTCGGATACCTTTTTTTTGCAGAATCAAAATTCCACTCACTTCTGTGTTTACAGTCCATAGTCCAAAGACCGTTGTTTTGCCATGAGGTTTGGGAGCCAGAGTCAGTTATGAGTCGAGTTCGGCAATAAAGTCTCACCGAGACAACACTGTTAATTTTCTCCATCGCAAAAATCATATTCCACTCATAATAAAGCATTTAATAGAAGCAGCTGCATGAGTAACATCTGTTCCCCAATTTCTGACCTACCTAGCATGGAAATAAATTAGAATTATCTGACAGTGTCCCATTATTAATGTCTTTGAGTTGAAGAAGATTCATTTCATATTATCTGGGATATTTGGCTTCCCTCCCAGATAAATCTTCCTCTACGAGCCCCCATTTAAAATTTAATCATTTATTTTCTTATTGTCTCCCAGTATATATTCACGCACCAGCCGCCGACACTCTTCTTCACTATTTCCTCCATGCGCGCCATTCTCTATGGCCGTTGGCTCCAAGTAGCATCAGGCAGCCTATTAATCAGGAAGAATAATGACAACATGGCCTGGTAAAGGTTCCCGGGGGTATCATGCAGTTATTACCTGCACAAGGTTGCCTACGAGTCTTTCCTCTTTCTCCTTTCTCTACAGTTTTCCAATTTCTTACAATTGTACAAGAAACAAGTTTTATTAACTTCCAACACAATTCGTACACCAACGTTTAATGATGTATATCGCCTCTAGGGTTGTGTAATGCACACGGTAATAGGAGCGAGTTATTGTGAAGTGATTCATGGGTAGGAAAGGCGTACATTACTTTTATGCATGGTGATAAGAAGCATGTCTAATGTCTCGCATGGAGTTATTAAAGGGAAGAAGTCTAACTCGAGAAAAAATAGTAAATGTGAGTTATTGAGGTGTCCTCTTTGGCCATTTGTGGAAAAGGTGTTGTGTAGTCAACATGGTCTCCATTACTGATTTATGGTCTCCACTACTGTTTCTTTTCAGGTTGACAACTAAATAAGAAAGATCTGCGTCCATAAGCGAACTTATAGGAGGTTTCCTAATTTCCAGAATCCCCCCCTGTCCCCCTACTTCATTCCAATTTCGATCATGCATCATTAATGGGTCCAATAATGAACTGTAGGGTATGTTTTTATGCCTTGTAGATGTACGGCAGATCACAGTCCTTTATGACTCGCATCCCTATTTAAAGGGGTTCTCCGCTGCCCCAACATTCAGAACATTTTGTTCCGAACTTTCGAGCTGGTGGCGGGGCCGTGATGTCACAGCCACGCCCATCATTATGTCATGCCACACCCCCTCAATGCAAGTCTATGAGAAGGGGTGTGGCAGCCGCCACACCCCCTCCCGTAGACTTTCATTGAGGGGGCGTGGCATGATGTAATGAGGAGCGTGGCTGTGACATCACAACCCCACTGCCTGCACCTAGCATTCTAAACACAGAGATCACGGAGGTCCCCCGCGATCAGACATCTTAACCCCTATCCATTGGATAGTGCTGCACCAGCACCGAACCCTCTAGAGGTGCACTCGTCCACAAAAAGGTGTCCCCATAAACCTTGTCCCTACACTTACCCCCAGCTGGTCCTATTGAAATCAGTATACACAAACTAGTAACGTATCAAAAGAGGTTTCAGCAACTTGGACTTTTGTAAGAAAAAACATGTTAATTCATGACGTTGTTTTTCATTAAACAATACCCCAACCTCCAGATGACATCTTCACACGGAAGGCAATTGTTTTCCTGGATTATTCCAGAAATAAAGTGTGACCGCAGTTCAAGTATACAACTTGCAGAAAATAATTGTAGACAAAGCTGAGGGTCCATAACTCAGGTGTATAACTCTAGATGTGTACAGTAGCATGGAAGCCACCCAGCTCATCTCTATTGGAAGAGATATAAGGCTGGGTTCACATATATCAGGCGTCCGACATAGTTTCCCTCTGGTGTGCAGCGGAAGGAAACTGATGCTAGAACTGATCCCTTTCATTTCAATGGGACAGTTCACAATTATCCAGCATCTCAATTTTGATGCCAGATGGTTGGACACGCTGAAAGGCACCGGGCAGGGGAACACAGCTTGCTGCATTCCTCTGTCTGCTATCTAGAAACAATGGACGCAGATGCTATACAACTGATGACAACTTGTCATCAGTTGTGCCATCAGTTGCATCGAGATCTAGGCTGAGTTCACCTATGCTGGATGCCCGACATATGTGAACCCAGCCTTAGATGTCTTAAGTAATGAAGAGGAAAGCTTCAGGCTACAGAGGTGACTGTGCATGTCCAGCTAGGAAAAGCCCAAGCTAAGGAAAAGAGGAGATAGGGAGGAAGAACAGCACATGCAGAGTCACCAAAATGATGCATTGGCAATCCCCTGCCAGGAACCCAGAGTCAGAGATCACTGCGCTCTGACTTCGGGTGCCTGGTAATGGATTGCCAATAGGTTGCTGGATCAAGCTGCACTCCGGTCCCTTTAGAGTGAGTTCTGCTGCGCGGACACCATAGTGTGGGAAGAGGGGAGGTTTGAGATTGTACAGGCAGACCATACAACCGCAGTTGGGCTTCCTTGTCCCACAGGCCTCATAGCAGTTGCATGGTCTGCCTATATGGATGCTATACCAAAGCAGGCAATGCCTCTTGGGAAAGCAGTATGCAAATTAGCTCTCACCCAGAAGAAAGAAAACTGTCTCTTCAGTGGCACCTATAGGTATGTAACTAGGTATTCTTTTTCAGAAGTCAACATCTTACCCATAAAAAAAAATAATTATAGAAGCAATTATTTAGTTGGGTGTACCTCTTTATATTCTGATCTGTATGTTAGCATATGATCAGTATAAATATCATTAGCATATGAACAGTATAAATACAATGAGCATATGAACAGTATGCACACCATGAGCGTATGACCATAAAAATGCTAATAGCGTATGTACTGTATGCATAATGAACGTAGTGATAATACCATGAATGTATGTAAATGCCATGAGCGTATGACCGAAATAAATGCCATGAGTGTATGAACAGTATAAAATCCATTATCATATTGGTAGTGTAAATGCTATGAACATATGTAATGCCATGAGCGTATGGCCACTATAAATACCATGAGTGCATGAACAGTATAAAAGCCATGGGGGTATGAAACAGTATGAATGCCATAAGCGTATGAACAGTATAAAAGCCATGGGCGTATGAACAGTATAAATGCCATAAGCGTATGAACAGTATAAAAGCCATGGGCGTATGAACAGTATAAATGCCATGAGCGTACGAACAGTATAAATGCCATGAGCGTATGAACATTATAAACGCCATGAGTGTATGAACAGTATAAATGCCATGAGCGTATGAACAGTATAAAAAGTCATGAGCGTATGAACAGAATAAATGCCATGAACATATTAACAGTATAAATGCCATGAGCTTATTAAACAGTATGAAAGCCATGCCATATGTGTGTAAACAGTAATTAACAAAATGTATCTTGTATTGGACATTGTTTGTGGTATGTGTCAGAAAATGTGTGTGAAATGTGCCCTAAAGTGGCTATCTTGATCTGCATGAGCGTAATGGATCGATTGTGCATGAGCTGTTTCCTACCACACTATGCCATTCCAACATTAAACATACTGTAATGCAGTACTCCACATACAGTCAAGATGCACTGCTTTGGGCCATTGACTTAAATTGGCACACTACAGCACAGTATACATCAGAATGCCGTTTTTAGCTGGTTACATGACCAGCACCTATCTTGGAGATGCACCTATGGAACAAAGATAAAGGACGTAACGGGACATTGCTCTTAGCATATATGACAGAAGTGACAGCGTTCATGCTACCGTAGTTAATTGCTCTCCTGGCATCATGAGTCACGCAGCACCGTTAGTTACTTACTTCTACAGGCCCCCCTACATCCTACAGCCAGGCTCTGTACTCTGAAAAGTTATCCATATACCCCAATAGCACCATCTAAGCTCTGTGGCCAACTCAAATGCCGTTATATATGCCTGGATGATCGTGTCGGGTCACCGGGGACTCGCCGGAAAACGTGCTGCTCCCTAGAAACGGGAGGATGTGCACAACAATCAGGGGTCTCCGGTGTCTCGCTGTGAATGCTCCGGCTGTAAGGTTGGATCCGCAAAACGTCACTTACCAGTCCAAAGCAGATGCAACGCGGATACTTTACCATGCAGAATACGGGTGCCCCAGCATCCCACTATGAGGCAGCGAGCAGGCTAAAAGAGACGCCCGACACCTAACATTAATTCAGACACAGCGAAGCTCCAGTGCAGTGTGCGGCTGCCGGAGCTCCAAAAGTGGTGGGAGATTCAAACGGTGGATGCAGTGTCTTCCGCAAAACGCCACATACGCCCCTCCTAAGAGTACAGGGGGCGTTATATACTCACGCCCTCCTGCACTAAGTCCTGTAAACTCCCCCTAGAGGTGGAGGGGTGTTCAATACTTACACCCCTCACACAAATACAGCCTTAACAGGCTTAATACTAACTGAGTGTAGCTCGATAATAGAAAATACTGAAAAAAAGGCACACGCACAGATAGATTTATATCAAAGATATTTGATAAAGATAAGAATCTTAAGAATCTGTAGTTTTCTCTTCTGACTGTTTCCATCCGGATTCCACTTCATCGTATCTGCCGGCACTTGGGTTGACCATTTTTTAGTTCATTAACTCTAGTAGAGGATGATATGAATATTCAGGACAAGGCCAATAAAATCTTCCTCTGTCGCTCATGGTTCTTCTAAATCGATTAATAATAATTTTTTTTTTTTTTTTTTTGGCTCCTTGACAATTTTTTATTTATTTAATTTTTTTAATTTTTTTTTTAACCAGCATTTGTTTGACGTGCATGAGAAAACTTAAGCAACGTAAAGGTCATCGGCAGTTATGGCCTGTCTTTTATAATTTATGGTCAATTTATTATGCAAAGGAGAAATTAATTGATGGCGCATTTATTATAAGAAGGATGTTCGTTGTCATTGCCTAATGAGATTTATTTAATACGGAATTGATGCTTTTTAATGCTTTTAAAGGTCCCGCGTAAGGAAAAAAATGGAAGAGGAAGAAAAGAAAGCCCATGTTTATTTCTTAAAGCGATTTACAATGAAGTTTTTTATGTTATTTTTAGGGAATTTAATGGTATAATGCAGTGTCTCCCAAGCAACCCTTGGCTGTCCAGGCATGCTGGGAGTTGTAGTTTTGCAACAGCTAGAGGCACTTTGGTAGAGAAACACTGAGCAATCACTTATGTAAGCCTTTGACTGTATGGGCATGCTGAAAGTTGTAGTTTTGCAACAGCCATAGGCATCCTGGTTGTAAAGGACATCACAAAATAAAAAAAAAGATTGAAATTAAAAAGAAAAAAAGAGAATATAAATGTGTATATACATATATATATATATATATATATATATATATATATATATATATATACTGCTCAAAAATATAAAGGGAACACTAAGATAACACATCCTAATCTGAATGAACTAATCGTATGAAATACAGTGGTCCCTCAATATACGATGGTAATCCGTTCCAAAAGGACCATCGTTTGTTGAAACCATCGTATGTTGAGGGATCCGTGCAATGTAAAGTATAGGACAGTGGTCTACAACCTGCGGACCTCCAGATGTTTCAAAACTACAACACCCAGCATGGGGCATGCTGAGTGTTGTAGTTTGGCAACATCTGGAGGTCCGCAGGTTGTAGACCACTGTTAGAGAAAGTTGTACTCACCTGTCCCCGCCGCTCCGGACCGTCACCGCTGCCCAGGATGTCGCCGTCCATCGTTGTCGCCGCGTCCCCGATGTGTCCCCGACGCTCCGGCAAGGCCTCTTCTTCCCCGACATCCGCGCTCTCCGTCGCCGCCATCACGTCACTACGCACACCGCTCCTATTGAATGATGGGACGGCGTGTGCAGCGACGTGATGACGTCGATGGAAAGCGCGACGATGCAGAGGATCCCGAAGAGGACACGCCGGAACCCCAATGACAGGTGAGTGACCATCACTGGAGCTCACGGGGCACCGTAAATGGTTATCCGGCGGCAGCTGAAGCAGTCAGCGCTGCCAGATAGCCATTTATGCGATGGCCCCGACATTAAAAAGCATCGTATGTTGATGCTGCCTTCAACATGTGATGGCCTCTGAGAGGCCATCGCATGTTGAAATTATCGTATGTCGGGGCCATCGTATGTCGAGGGGTCACTGTACTTTTGTCTTTACATAGTTGAATGTGCTGACAACAAAATCACAGAAAAAATATCAATGGAAATCAAATTTATCAACCCATGGAGGTCTGGATATGGAGTCACACTCAAAATCAAAGTGGAAAACTGCACTACAGGCTGATCCAACTTTATGTAATGTCCTTAAAACAAGTCACAATGAGGCTCAGTAGTGTGTGTGGCCTCCACGTGCCCGTATGACCTCCCTACAATGCCTGGGCATGCTCCTGATGAGGTGGAGGATGGTCTCCTGAGGGATGTCCTCCCAGACCTGGACTAAAGCATCCGCCAACTCCTGGACAGTCTGTGGTGCAACGTGGCATTGGTGGATGGAGCGAGACATGATGTCCCAGATGTGCTCAATCAGATTCAGGTCTGGGGAACAGGCGGGCCAGTCCATAGCATCAATGCATTCCTCTTGCTATAACATGCTGTCTACTCCAGTCACATGAGGTGACTGGTGTCTTGCATTAGGAGGAACCCAGGGCCAACCGCACCAGCATATGGTCTCACAAGGGGTCTGAGGATCTCATCTCGGTACCTAATGGCAGTCAGGCTACCTCTGGCAAGCACATTGAGGGCTGTGCGACCCCCCCCCCCCCCAAAGAAATGCCACCCCACACCATTACTGACCCACCAACAAACCAGTCATGCTGGAGGATGTTACAGGAAGCAGAACATTCTCCACAGCATCTCCAGACTCACATCTGTCACATGTGCTCAGTGTGAACCTGCTTTCATCTGTGAAGAGCACAGGGCACCAGAGCACAGGGCGCCAGAGCCAAACTTTTTGCACAGTGTTGGGCTGTAAGCACAACTCCCACCTGTGGATGTCGGGCCCTCATACCACCCTCATGGAGTCTGTTTCTGACCGTTTGAGTGGACACATGTACATTTGTGGCCTGCAGGAGGTCATTTTGCAGGGCTCTGGCAATGCTTCTCCTGCTCCTCCTTGCACAAAGGCAGAGGTAGTGGTCCTGCTGTTGGGTTGTTGCCCTCCTATGGCCTCCTGCATGTCTCCTGATGTACTGGCCTGTCTCCTGGTAGCGCCTCCATACTCTGGACACTACGCTGACAGACACAGCAAACAGTCTTGCCACAGCTCGCATTGATGTACCATCCTGAATGAGCTGCACTACCTGAGCCACTTGTGTGGGTTGTAGACTCCGTCTCATGCTACCACTAGAGTGAAAGCACCGCCAGCATTCAAAAGTGACCAAAACATCAGCCAGGAAGCATAGGAACTGAGAAGTGGTCTGTGGTTACCACTGCATAACCATTCCTTTATTGAAGGTGTCTTGCTAATTGCCTATAATTTCCACATGTTGTCTGTTCCATTTGCACAACAGCATGTGAAATTGATTGTCAATCAGTGTTGAGTGGACAGTGTGATTTCACAGAAGTGTCAATGACTTGGAGTTACATTGTGTTGTTTAAGTATATATACACACACACACAAAACACACACACAAAATAAATAATGTAAAGTAAATAATAAAAAATAAAATAAATAAACAATACATTAATAAAATTCATAAAAGTATGTTTTATTTAAATAATAAGTATTATTATTATAACAGACTTCATATAGTACGGCACCAGGTTATCATCCGTATTTTTTTGTTTTTACTTTATTAACCAATCACATACTTGGGGCTCCTACTTGTGTGGCCAAAGCTCAATTGCTCCTTGTAAGACGGAGGCCTCTGTATCCGCGAATAATAGAATCAATTTATGTATAAATAAATTACACTTTTGCGCGCACCACAGGCACTGGACGTACAAATGGAATAAAATCTATGCTGAAACTCTTATTATAGAAGCAAGAGAGAAACCTCGGCATGCCGGAGGGGGATGGAGGGTGAGGAAAGTGGTTTGCCTCCCCCGATGATGTATTAGAACCTCCGCTGGTTCTGTACATCTTTATATGTAAAGAAAAAAAGAATTGGGTTTAATAGAGGTCTAAATAGGGTTAATTCCCCTTTAGGGTTCAGAAAGAAGAAAATAATTATATGTGGGTATTGTGGGGAAGGCAATGGGAAAGCAAAAAGTTTAATGCAATGTATCTAAGCTTAGCATGTGTGATACTGACCTGTGAGCCAATGTAGCTAAGCTTATTACTGTACCAGTGATACTGCCTGCTGAGCCAATTATAGCTAAGTCGACCATGTTTCATACTCGCCAATGTATCTAAGCAATGTATCACATTGTCTGCTGAGGCATTGTATCTAAGCCTGTCGTGTATACCATAATACTCTATTCTGTTCCACTTTATTTAAGATCATCATGTGCAATGGTCTATGCCAGTGGTCTCCAAACTGAGGCCCTCCAGCTGTTCCAAAACTGCCACTGCCAGCATGCCCGGAGAGCCGTTGGCAGTCCAGACATACTTAGAGTTGTTGTTTGACAACAGCTGGAGGGCCATAGTTTGAAGACCACTGGTCTTTATAGTACTTTCTGGTAAATCAGTCAATATTACTTTATGTGATTCTGTCTGTCATAGAACCTCAGTGCACAGAGCAGCCAGTTATCAGAAGTGAGGGAGGAAGTTCCCACATGAGATATGAGGGAAAGCATGGGAACACCCCCTCCTCCTCAGTGAACTGCAGGCAGCAAGAGCAACATAAACAAGGTAATCCAGAGTCATAATTTTATTGAAGAAAATATAGTGCAGCAGCCTTTTATTGCTTTTGTGGGACTCGGCTGTACCATTCACATTGCACCATGGGTTGGTAAAGTGTTATACATTTGGAATTGAGTGAGGAGTATACAGTGACCCCCCGACCTACGATTGCCCCGACATACGATCATTTCAACATACAATGGCCTCTCAGAGAGTTGAAGGCAGCATCAACATACGCTGCTTTTGTATGTCAGGGCCATCGCATAAACGGCAATCAGGCAGCGCAGACTGCTTCAGCTGCCACCGGATAGCCGTTTACGGTGCCCTGTGTGGTCCACTGACGATCACTTACCTGTCCTCGGGGCTCCGGCGCGTCCTCTTCGGGATCCCCTGCATCGTCGGCGCTCTCCATCGTCGTCATCACGTTGCTGCGCACGCCGTCCCGTCATCCAATAGGAGCGGCGTGCATAGCGACGTGATGGCGGCCACGGAGAGCGAGGATGCCGGGGAAGCAGAGGCCTTGCCGGAGCGTTGGGGACACCCTGGGGGATGGAAGGGCAGCGATGACGAGCGGTGACGGTCCGGAGCATTGGGGACACGTGAGTACAATATCCAATACCATTGGTCTTCAACCTGCGGACCTCCAGATGTTGCAAAACTACAACTCCCAGCATGCCCGGACAGCCGTTGGCTGTCCGGGCATGCTGGGTGTTGTAGTTTTGCAACATCTGGAGGTCCGCAGGTTGTAGACCACTGTCCTATACTTTACATTGCACGGATCCCTCAACATACGATGGTTTCAACAAACGATGGTCCATTTGGAAGGGATTACCATCGTATGTTGCGAGACCACTGTATAGTATATTGAAAACTGTGAAGCAGAAAACTTTAAATCAACAATACAGGGTTTCCCGGTGAGTCCGCCGCGTTAGCATTTTGCCGCATTATGGTCTTCATTGCATTGAGTGTCACGTTGATGTTTGCTACATGTGTAGGTGCATGAGGAGAATATAGCTTAGTGTCCCTGTTTTGTTATCCATTGTTGAGTGCGTTGCGATCTGTTAGATGTGTGTACATGGTATATTGTATACAAAAATGTGGTCACAGCAGAGCGCTTCACAATGGTGCGAGGTTTTGTCAATGTTAGGATTGATAGGATTCAGATTATTGGGCAGACTAGATGAGCCAAATGGTTCTTATCTGCCGACACTTTCTCTGTAATGTGAACATACCCTAAGCTCCTCATGTGTAACTCAAAGAGCCATGAAGCTACCGATCCCTCATCATCCACTGTCATAATCATAATCAGAGGCGGAACTGGTAACTTCTGCGCCCCGTGTCTACCATGTGGGATTTATAATACTGATCTTTTACGGGGCAGATGTGCCTTGTGGTCGTCTTAGGCACCAGGGCCCGGTGTGACTGCGGCCTCTGCACTCTTCATAGTTATGACCATAAGGCTAGGTTTACTCTGCAGAATTTCTGCCGGAGATCGAGCCGGCGGCGCTAGGACCGAGCAGGCTGCATTGCTGCTCCCATAGACTGGGTGGATCTTTTGGGAGATCTGCTCAGAAATGCATTGCCATTAGTGTTGAGCGGCATAGGCCATATTCGAATTCGCGAATATTCGCGAATATATGGACGAATATTCGTCATATATTCGCGAATATTCGCATATTCGTTATATTCTCGTTTTATTTTCGCGTATGCGAAAATACGCGCATGCGAAAATTAGCATATGCGGAAATTCGCATATGCGAAAATTAGCATATGTTAATTTTCGCATATGCGAATTTTCGCACGCCAGTCTCACACAGTAGTATTACAGCCTTCTTTACACCACACAAGTCTTTACACCACACAAGCTGGAAGCAGAGAGGGGTGATCACTGTGATGTGTACTGTGAAAAAAAAAAAAAAAAAAACGAATATTCGTAATTACGAATATATAGCGCTATATTCGCGAAATTCGCGAATTCGCGAATATGCGATATTCGCGAATAATATTCGAATTGCGAATATTCGCGAGCAACACTAATTGCCATTAGAGATGAGCGAACTTACAGTAAATTCGATTCGTCACAAACTTCTCAGCTCGGCAGTTGATGACTTTTCCTGCATGAATTAGTTCAGCTTTCAGGTGCTCCGGTGGACTGGAAAAGGTGGATACAGTCCTAGAAGAGAGTCTACTAGGACTGTATCCACCTTTTCCAGCCCACGGGAGCACCTGAAAGCTGAACTAATTTATGCAGGAAAAGGCATCAACTGCCGAGCCGAGAAGTTCGTGACGAATTGAATTTACTGTAAGTTCGCTCATCTCTAATTGCCATCTATGCGTATGCACTGACTGGTGTCTGGTAGCGCCCTCTACAGTACAGGGAGGTATTACATGTTCTGTACTCTTTACCTGTACCAGGGTTACCTGCTCCTTTGGACACCAGGTGAAGGTGACATTATGTTACTTTTTTAGGAAATTGCCTGTACTGTATAGGACCCTGAAGAAGCTTTTGTCCTCTACATAGACCAGAGTTTCCCAAGCAGGGTGCCCCCAGCTGTTGCAAAACTACAACTCCCAGCCAAAGGCTGTCCGGGCCTGCTGGGAGTTGTAGTTTTGCAACAGCTGGAGGCTCCCTGCTTGGGAAACACTGACATAGACAGTGATTTACAGCTCCCAGCAGATCTTTCTTACTTTTATATGTAAGGATTTGCTTTATCTATATTAGTTATCTACTTATTTATCTTTAATCCTCACTTTTTCCTATTTCCGGATGACATTTTGGTGCCTACAGAACCAATTACCAGGTTTCCATTGAGTTCTGGTCTCAACATACAATGGTTTCAACATACAATGGTCGTCCCAGAACCAATTAATATTGTAACTTGAGGGAGCACTGTACTAAGACTATCTATCGGGACTCCAAAAGGTCGCTTGAAGCCCCTGTCCTCCTCAGGCATCTCATGTGGAGTTTGGCGTTCATGTCTGTCTTCTTGCTCCTTATGGGAACATAATGGAATATCATACAGAGTCCCCGATGCTCCCTGCGCCCGGTGGCTGCGGCTTTCCTTTTGTCACTGCCCAAAGTACGGAAAGTTTATAACTGTTCAAGCAAATAGCCGGTCGCTGGCCTTTCTTTACAAGGGTCAGTGCACATTTAGTCGCTGTTTTCAGTTTCCATGGCAATTTATCCGGATAAACTGTACGGCGAGGCCTCTAACAAAGATGGAACTTTTTTTCATTTCTCTTCTTTTTCCCTGGCACTTTCTTCAGAGATTTTAATGGAGTTTTCAGTAGAATCTGGAGATTAAACTTATTTTTATAAGTCACAGTGCAAATCTGCGCTTGGTTATATTAGGTGTGGATGTCATTTTATGGCTTTAAGACGGCCCAAAATGCGTCAGATGTACTCAGAGGTGTTCTCAATAAAGCTTCAGTGCAACAATCCAACAATCTCACATCCTCTTTCTCAAGCCAGTGGGACATGGTTGACTTGTTACACTCTGTTATTGTTGTGCTGAGGATGGAATAAACTTCACCTGAAATTGCCAGAATTGTTGTGTGCTGCAATCCTTACGTTGGATATGGAAGCATTGGATCTGTGACCAGGGTTCAGGTGATGGCGAGCACCTACTGACTGGCCTTTTGTGGACT
Organism: Hyla sarda; assembly: GCF_029499605.1. Taxonomy (NCBI): domain Eukaryota; kingdom Metazoa; phylum Chordata; class Amphibia; order Anura; family Hylidae; genus Hyla; species Hyla sarda. The sequence goes on along the minus strand of NC_079189.1, from coordinate 561,244,002 downwards.
TGGATGTGCTGCTTTGTTCTATTTTCTATCTCATATCTCATATCTATCTATCTATCTATCTCATATCTATCTATCTATCTATCTCATATCTATCTATCTCATATCCATCTATCTATCTCATATATATCTATCTATCTCATATCTATCTATCTCATATCTCTCTATCTCATATCTATCTATCTATCTATCTCATATCTATCTATCTATCTATCTCATATCTATCTATCTATCTATCTATCTCATATCTATCTATCTAGCAACAGGAGAATACAGCAGCACACTGCTAGCACAAAGATATAGATGAAACATGAGTATATAGATAGAACATGAGTATATAGATAGAACATGAAAAGCTATACAGTTGTAATGCAATAAATGAAGATATGAAACTATGAAATTATGAGGTACTTAGCTTGCAAATTTGGCGCCAAATAGCGTGGACCGTCCCACCACAGTAAGGTGACCTCATTCTGGGACGGACCCTACACTATGAATATGCCTCTGCGTGAACAGTACAGCAGGCATGCAAGGTCTGAAACATCCAAGGCACCTTATATACACCTAATAGAGGTGGGTGGGGTGCAGGAGCCAACATGGAGGTAGCCACTCCCCCGTATGTGTAATACAACCAAAGAATAAATTGGCCAGCACTATTGATCCAAACTATTGTAAAAACCTGGCTTGCAGGTGCAAGCTGCTGGGCTAAATATACAGCAACAGGAGAATACAGCAGCACACTGCTAGCACAAAGATATAGATGAAACATGAGTATATAGATAAAACATGAGTATATAGATAGAACATGAAAAGCTATACAGCTGTAATGAAATAAATGAAGATATGAAACTATGAAATTATGAGGTACTTAGCTTGCAAATTTGGCGCCAAACAGCGTGGACCGTCCCACCACGGTAAGGTGACCTCATTCTGGGACGGACCCTACACTGTGAATATGCCTCTGTGTGAACAATACAACAGGCATGCAAGGCACACCTTACCGTGGTGGGACGGTCCATGCTATTTGGCGCCAAATTTGCAAGCTAAGTACCTCATAATTTCATAGTTTCATATCTTCATTTATTGCATTACAGCTGTATAGCTTTTCATGTTCTATCTATATACTCATGTTTTATCTATATACTCATGTTTCATCTATATCTTTGTGCTAGCAGTGTGCTTCTGTATTCTCCTGTTGCTGTATATTTAGCCCAGCAGCCTGCACCTGCAAGCCAGGTTTTTACAATAGTTTGGATCAATAGTGCTGGCCAATTTATTCTTTGGTTGTATCTATCTATCTATCTATCTCATATCTATCGCATATCCATCTATCTATCTCATTTCTATCTATCTATCTATCTATCTATCTCATATCTATCTATCTATCTCATATCTATCTCATAACCATCTATCAATCTCATATCTATCTATCTATCTATCTATCTATCTATCTCATATCTATTTATCTATCTCATATCTATCTATCTATCTATCTATCTCATATCTATCTATCTCATATCTATTTATCTATCTATCTCATATCTATCTATCTCATATCTATTTATCTATCTATCTCATATCTATCTATCTATCTCATATCTATCTATCTATCTCATATCTATCTATCTATCTATCTATCTCCTATCTATCTATCTATCTATCTCATATCTATCTATCTATCTATCTATCTCCTATCTATCTATCTATCTATCTCCTATCTATCTATCTATCTATCTCATATCTATCTATCTATCTAATATCTCATATCTATCTCATATCTATCTATCTCATATCTATCTATCTCCCAGTTTGAGAAAGGTGTTGTGAGGACACCGAAACGTCGCACCAAGTTTTGTTCATGGAATAAAGACACTTTTTCCTTTTTTACTAACTGGAGTGCTGCGGTCATCCCTTATTCTATGCTGTGAATTGGATCCAGAACCAGGGTCCCAGAGACCGACGCGCACCCCTACTGGTTTACTTTATTGTAGTGCTGCTCTACCCCCCTTTTTTTGTCTATCTCTCTATCTATCTATCTCCTGTCTCTCTATCTATCCATTAATCTATCGATCTTCTCAATACCTGAAGCAGATTGTCATCATTTTTCCCCTGCATACTTTTATTCGCTTTAACTATCTGTACAACAAACCATATAAGCTTTTATCCCTTCAACTGTTTATTTGGCGCCTGGCGCTCATTACGACACTACTTCCTAGAAAGGAAGGGGTTAACGCAGCCTCCAGCTATGTCACGGACTGATCCAGACCGCACAGAAAAACATGAAATACATAATTATGCAACAATTAAGACCTGTACTCTACATCCATAATGAGAGAATCCACAATAATCTCCATTTATCTCAGTTTAAAGTGGCGACGTCTGTGCAGGATGAGGAATCATTCCGGCTTCTATTGTATTCCTGACATGCCAATGTGGTTCCTGTAACCTAAATAGACTGTCCCATTTGCGCACTAAAAGCATTTCATCATAATTAGGACGTGTCCCAACTGGAAGGCTTGAAAGCCTGAAACTAAAGCCTTCTCACCCATACCGGGTATTATCCTGGCAGCCAAAGTGGCAGCCAGATGGGATCTTCACTATAATAATATGATTGATGGTGATAACACTGTTTTATCTAACCCCAGTCCCGGCTTTTTACAAACAGTGTGATGCCTTCCCATTTGTGGAACAGGTGAATTTGACATCCAGCAGCCGGGCTCCAAACACAACCTGCGATCAGACAATACCCCGCATATTGCTTTTGTTATGCAAAGGATTTAATCAAATCCCCCTCTCTAGATGATAGTCTGGTGAAATTTCCTAAAAAAAAAAGAGACACATGGACTCTCGGCTCGCTCAAACCTTTTCAGGGTTTCTCTTTCTACTCTTTTCATTAACTCTATAAAACCTACTCAAAATCAAAACCGGTTTGTTATACAACCCTGACAGCGGTCTGTCCCTATGGGCCGGGACTGGTGGCATCATTCTGATTCATTATGCAAAGGCAGGTGTTCATCAGTGGATCTGATCGTTTTATAGGACATTAGTTACTTTAAAATTATCCTAGACATAACATAAATGCAGTAAGACAACATGTTTTATGTCCAAAACCAGAGGAAGGGTTGGTTCCAGACATGAAACGTGTAGGACAAGTAAGCGTATTACACAATCGGCATACATTTTTTAGGATGACTTTGGATAGCACTTATAACTTTGTTCATTCAAATTGAGTGGTCCATTTTATAAATAATTGTAGTTATCCTGCTGCTTACCGCGGCCAAGCCGGCTCCTCCTCCCTATACACTTGGCTTCTCCTCCCACTGCAGACTTTGGGAATTCATCTCAGTACTGCTGCAGGTGGTGACAGTTTCTTTTGCAACCCATAGGACCCGCATGCATGCACGGGCTGTTTCTTTAAGGGTCCACTTGCATTCCTGTTTCCTGTCCTCCTCCAATTACTGCCAGGCACCAACCTATACAAGAGCCCTCCTCCCTTCCTATGGTGCCTGAGCATTAGTTTAGTTTTACTACATGTGAGGGTATCTACTGCTGTTCTGATCTACTGTTACCTGACTCTGCTTCTGTTTGATCCCTCTGTACCTGTCTACTTTTCCAGTGCATGACCTGGATTGACGACTACACCTCTGTCTGCTGATCAAGCCTGCTCCATCTGGCTGCATCTAAGCTCCTCAGCTCTGCTGTTCTAACAGATCCAACTTAGCTTTATGCCTAGTCAGCTCTGCTTCATCAGACACTGTTGCTGTGTCAGTACGCCCCACCTGCATCCCCGGTGCTTGGCACAAGGGCATTCTAGCCTGTTAGGTCAGCTACCACTAAACCTGGGCCAGTCTTGCAGTAGCAATCTCATGTCTCCACTGCCCCTGAAGTCCAGCTTCCACATCATGGAGCAGAATAAATTGTGAAAACCAGAGGAACACTTTTCACTCTCCAAAGTGGGGCCCAAAGCCAATCTATAATATGAATTCAAGTAGAGAAAACAGACATGGTCGCACATCCACAAATTGTACTTTGATCTACTTGCTTCTCAGCATAAATTCAAAAGCTAACAGGTTGTTAGTATACATTTTGATCAAAAAGTACAAGCCCACTCACCACGTCAGGGCCACCTATTTAGAGTGGGTCCCTAACGTCAATATATATATATATATATATATATATATATATATATATATATATATGCACGATATGGTGCTTCAGCTTTTTTAGTGATGTTTGGACTACATCAAGATGTGGTCTTTGAGTGACCTGGACCATTGGGCTTGGGGCAGCATCATTACTTTAGACCAAGTTAACAGTTCAAACTCTGTCTCTCCAGCTGTTGCAGAATGACAACTTCCATCAGGATCTGACAGCCCAAGACTATGGGAATTTAATATTTGGAACCACTGGAGAACCATAGGTGGGGAACACATTTATATACAATGGCCCTTATTTACTATGAGTGTTGTGTAGGTTTCTTTGTCGGTTTTAATTCCCTACAATTTATTTTCCATGGTATTTACTGAGGTTTCCCTACATTTTCCACTTTCCCTACATTTTCCATTTTTTTTACACATGCTCTGATCTGTGGGGTTTTCCTCAGTTAAAATCCACCACATTTTCTGTGGAAACCTTAGTAAATAAGTAGTTTTTTGTGAAAATGTTGGGGGCACACCCCTTTTCAGTGACCACACCCCCTTTCCCCGGTGACCATGCCCCTTTTCACAGTGGCCACGCCCGGGTTTTCTTAGCAAAATGGAGAGTTGGTCGGGGTTTTTCAATTCTGGCACAAATTCTGGTGTACAACCCCCCAAAACATGTCGGGTTTACAATAGTAAATGAGGGCCAATGGGGAGATTTATCAAAACCTGTGCAGAGGAAGAGTGGTGCAGTTGCCCATAGCAACCAATCAGATTGCTTCTTTCATTTTCCACAGGCCTCTAAAGAGGCCTGTGGAAAATGAAAGAAGCAATCTGATTGGTTGCTATGGGCAACTACACCACTCTTCCTCTGCACAGGTTTTGGTAAATCTCCCCCAATGAGTAGAAATCCCATATCCGTCCCTTTTCATCCATGGCCAGAAGTGGGGACATACTTATAGCACAATTCATTATTCATCAGTCATCATTTATGACTTTTCAGGACACCTACAGTTCAGAAAGAATTTGTTTTTACTGAATCAAATATGGTGAACAATCCTAAGGCTATGTTCAGATGGCAGAAATTCCACATAGATGCGGAATTCTGTGGGCGCATTGCTTTGTCCGGAATTCTGCTTCTTTCAGCATCTCTGCAGAATTTCTACGGAATTCATGTGGAGTACTTTAATTCATTGAAAAAGTTTCAATTTCCACACAAATCTTGCACAAAATGTGCTCATTTAGCGAAGAAAAGAAAGTCCCATTGACTTCAATGTACTTCCGCAGCTGAATTCCGCAAAAATATAACACCTTTTTTCGGAATGCAACGTGAATGGGACTGCAAAATCCCAGTAAAGTTATAAACACATGCACATGCAGAATTCCCATGAGGATTTCAATGCGGAAATCCATGTGAACATAGCCTAACTATTTGAATGTCAGATGTCAGGAGTAGAGATGAGCGAATTTACAGTAAATTCGATTCGTCACGAACTTCTCGGCTCGGCAGTTGATGACTTATCCTGCGTAAATTAGTTCAGCTTTCAGGTGCTCCGGTGGGCTGGAAAAGGTGGATACAGTCCTAGGAAAGAGTCTCCTAGGACTGTATCCACCTTTTCCAGCCCACAGGAGCACCTGAAAGCTGAACTAATTTATGCAGGAAAAGTCATCAACTGCCGAGCCGAGAAGTTCGTGACGAATCGAATTTACTGTAAGTTCGCTCATCTCTAGTCAGGATCATTTTTTTTGTCCCAGGCCTGTGGTCAAGGTCACCCTCTGGTCCAAGTCTTGATCAATGCTACATATTTAATAAAATACTGTATATCCTGGCATTTTTAACAGTATTTGCCTAAATTTAGAACTGAAATAAATGTATCATACCCCTGCTTCTGGTCATGGAAGAAATAGGACCAAGTGATGGATATGTGATTTATACTTATGAATGATATATGAGCGCGTTCTCCATCTATGGCTCTCCAGCTGTTCCAAAACTTCAACTCCCATCACCGTGGGCTGTCAGATCATGATGGAAGTTGTCATTCTGCAACAGCTGGAGAGCCAGAGTTTGAGGGAAAAACTGTAATAATATGGCATAACGTGTAATGATGATAACCCAAGCCCAATGGTCCAGTCCACATCTTGCATCCAGCAGTAAATTGCAAACGCTTCCTGCAACCTTAAATGTTATCATTATAATAACAATAAATATGGTAACTAATAATACTAATATTTATAGTAGTAATAATAATAATAATATTTATAGTAATAACAATATTTATAATAATAATAGGAGTAGTAGTAGTAGCCTCAGTAGTAATTGTTGTTATGATCATTATAACTAGAGATGAGCAAAGTTAAGGTAAATTCGATTCGTCACGAACTTCTCGGCTCGTCATTTGCTGACTTTAGCCTGCATAAATTAGTTCAGCTTTCAGGTGCTCCGGTGGCTGGAAAAGGTGGATACAGTGCTAAGAGACTCACCAGATCACCGGAGCACCTGAAAGCTGAACTAATTTATGCAGGCTAAAGTCAGCAACTGCTGAGCCGAAAAGTTTGTGACGAATCGAATCACTGTAACTTCGCTCATCTCTAATTACAGCATAATAATAATTTTTTTTAAATCAACACTATTATTATTATTATTATTATTATTATTATTATTAATAATAATAATAATAATAATATATATATATATATATATATATATATATATATATATATATATATATATATAAATTCTACGGGGGATATTTATCAAAGTTGTCTATGTCCCGCATCAATATAGACCAAACTACAGAGGGTTAGGTCTATTGTGCGCCTAATTTGTCAAAAGTCGCACGGCTCTTGATAAATTCTGTGCACAGACTTCGGGATCTATGGTTTAGACTGTATTTAAACCTGCTCCAACATGGTCTGACATTTCGGCGTACTTTCAGCCTATGCGACTTGTCGCTGAAAAGTCGCTTTTGATAAATTCAGCACCAATGCATGTTCCAATGCATTTCCATCTAAAATAGACTAAAATGCATCATGTTCTAAAAATCCTCTAGAGCAAATTCGCAAAAAAGTCGCACATATTTAGACTGCGACTTTCTGTGCGACAAATTTAGACAGGAAAAACCAGACTAAATCCTTTGATAAATCTCCCCCATTGTGTATGTTCCAGCATCACGTCCAAGATATTAACATGAAACTTATATGTCAACAACAAACATAGGATAGGTGTTTTACCCTTTCCCAACCCCATTTGCCAGGGGCGGGGTTTTTGTTTAAAGTCCCATACAAGTCAATGGGAAATACATGTTACTGCATAACTTCCAAACGGCTGGAGATATTTCGATAATACTTGGTCACATGTTACTTATATGTCCACTTAAAATATAGGAAAGTTAATTTAACCCTTACTTACCCCCATTTGTGAGGGTCGTTTTTTTTTTTGTTTAAAGTCCCATGCAAATCAATGGGAAATGTATGTTCCCATATAATTTCCGTACGGCTGGAGATATTTCAATACCTGGTACACATATTACGGGACGGGATAGGAGGCCGGGATAGGAGATCAGGATGGGAGTTCGAGATAGGAGGTCTAGATAGGAGGTCGGGATAGGAGACTGGGATATGATGACGGGATATGATGACGGGATATGAGGACGGGATAGGAGGACGGAATAGGAGGATGGGATAGGAGGTCGGGATAGGAGGTTGAGATATGAGGACGGGATAGGAGGTCGAGATAGGAGGATGGGATAGGAGGTCCGGATAGGAAGTCGGGATAGGAGGTTGAAATAGGAGGTAGAGATAGGAGGTCGAGATATGAGTATGGGATAGGAGGTTGAGATAGGAGGTTGAGATAGGAGGACCTGATAGGTGGATGGGATAGGAGGTCGGGATAGGAGGTTGGGATAGGAGGTCAGGATAGGAGGTCGGGATAGGAGGTTGGGATAAAAGGTTGGAATAGGAGGTTGGGATAGGAGGACGGGATAGAAGGTCGGGATAGGAGGTCAGAATAGGAGATCGGGATAGGAGGACGGGATAGGAGGTCAGGATAGGATGTCGGGATAGGAGGACGGGATAGGAGGTCAGTCTAGGAGGTTGGCATAGCAATAAATGAGGACGGGATATGAAGTCAAAAGCTTCCTCCGGGCAACGCCGGGTACTAGTATAATTATTTTAACATTATTATCATTAATAATAACAATAATGATATGCATTTTAAATAATAACAATAATAAAATAATGATTATTACAATTATTATTATTGTGATTATTATTATAATTATTGATTATTATAAAAATAATAGTAAGAATGTCATATAAGCATTTAAGAGGTTAAAAAAGAAATCCTTCCATAATATAAGCATTTTTATTCCTCCTAATGACCAAATTCCAATCATTTTTTCCATAACAGCATTTTTTGTAAACCGTAATATTTGTATTTTAAGAATTGCTTGTTAAGCCAAGTGACTGCGCCGATGCCAATACTTGTTAATGGACCCACCGGCGTCTCCTGGCAGTGCAGTCGTCGCTGGCAGAAGGTGAAGTAATTATAGTGGGATATGTGTTATGAAGCCGTGGTCATTGGCAACACTCACGGGCAGATTGTTGTTGTGACAGCACAGGAATAAAGACAGATTTTGCTCTGCCCTTGTTTCCCTGGGCCGGCATAAAAAGAAAAGAAAAAAATCTTCTTGTCTTCCTTTAAAATAAAAGAAATAGAGAGAAGTTAAAAAACACAATCCCTAAATAAATAAAAATGCAGCTTTCCCGTATTTGTATTTGTTTCGCCTTCTTGTGATGAGAATCGCATCCGCCTCCCCAGTCAAGTTTATTTAGAATAGAGAATTGGGCATTAGCTGCTGTTGCTCCCCGCGATGACAGACAGTAATTTACCATTTTATTTTGATTCAGTAACTTGGACAGCGGCACATATTAGCTGTCACGCTGTGTTCATCACACACTGTACAGAGACAAACATGGCCTGTCAGCCCGCTCCGCCGCTGTAATGAGGATACCTGGGTCTGGCATAACAGATTCCCCTGTATTATGGAGATAACTAATGCAATGCTGGACATGCGGCCCCCGCGCCCCCCCCCATAAAGCCCCAGCCCGGGCCTCGGCACAGCAGGAGGGGGATTCTTCTACCAGTCACATAAGGTTGTCTCCCATGGAAACAGATCATGACAGATATACACTGTGGGTACTCTGCTACGGAATATGTTGGTTCTCTGTAAGTCACTGCAATGAAAGATCTGTATGTAAATAGATGGGCTTTAGGCTGAGTTCACACTAAATACATTTCCCAACGTATTATATTTTGTGTGCATTTTTGACCATCATCGCCAGAAAAATGTATACAATTTTACATAAGCCTTAATCCAAGAAGGTATAAAGAATACAACTAAATACAAATCCATCTATCTCTCTCTCTATCTCATATCTATCTACTTGAAGAAAAGTCTGTGGCACTCCAAAAAATTGTGAAAAAGTGATGCTCAAAAAATGGTGACGTCATGCCACGCCCCCTCCCATAGACATGAATGGAGGGGGCGTGGCGTGATGTCACGTCCCCAGTCTCGGAAGCCCGGAGGTTTCCGAAAGTCGATATGCAGCACCCGCATAGATCGCGGGGGGTCTCGGGGGGGTCTCAGCAACGGCCCCCCCCCCCCCCTGCGATCAGACATCTTATCCCCTATCCTTTGGATAGGGGATAAAATGTTTTTGCCCGGAGTACCCCTTTAAGTTTCACCTATTTTGGAGTTCTACGTAATCTGTTTATGGTATGGATATCTATCTATCTCTATTTATCTATCTCATTTCTATTTATCATCTATCTCATTTCTATCTATCATCTATCTCATATCTATCTATCATCTATCTATCTCCTATCTATCTATCTATCTATCTATCTCCTATCTATCTCCTATCTATCTCCTATCTATCTATCTATCTATCTATCTGTCTGTCTGTCTGTCTGTCTGTCTGTCTGTCTAACTATCTGTCTAACTATCTGTCTAACTGTCTGTCTAACTGTCTGTCTAACTGTCTGTCTAACTGTCTGTCTAACTGTCTGTCTGTCTGTCTGTCTGTCTGCCTGCCTGTCTGTCTATCTATCTATCTAGCTGTTTGCCTGCCTGTCTATCTATCTATCTATCTGTCTGTCTATCTGTCTGTCTGTCTGTCTGTCTGTCTGTCTGTCTGCCTGCCTGCCTGCCTGCCTATCTATCTGTCTGCCTGTCTATCTATCTATCCATCTATCTATCTAGCTGTAGTAGGAAAACAGCCCCACCAAATTATATTCTTATTCCAAAAGCAGGTGCTCGCAGAGATATAGCCGGGGTCAGGGGTCCTTGCATCAACAGAACAAAGGAATCCTCCGCAGCACACAAAAATCTGAGAAAACGTGAAGATTTATTACATCAAACAATGAGTGTAAGAAAGCAACGTTTCCACCAGCTTTCCTGCTCTTTCTCAGGCTCAGCACAAATGGTGCAAATCACAAAATAAATAGGTGTAAAACAAAAATAGAGAAAAAGAAACACAGCCGCACAGCCAAAATTTGTATTTTGATCTACTTGCTTCTTAGTATAAATTCAAATAGGTTGTTAGTATACATTTTGATCAAAAAGTACAAGCCAACTCGCCACGTCAAGGCCACCTAGTCAGAGTGGGTCCCTAACCCAACATTGACGTAGTGCCGGGCGGCAGCCACCACCACCACATTACCGTGCCCACAGGAGGAGCGACCCAGTGGCCAGGCAGCCCCACTGCTGCCCGACCAAGCCCCTGGCTCCGGGCCACCCCACCCCACAGACAAAGCATGACAGTAACAATGACCGTCACAGTGCAACCACACCAATGTGATTACTTACCAAGTGTTCCCTGCATGAGGGATGGGAGAATGCTAGGAGGAAACCCTTATGCAGTCCCCTCTTTCATAGCCAACACTCTGCTCCACCCATTTGGTCCAGGTGTTTTTAATTAGCAGGAAACTGCATAAGGGTTTCCTCCTAGCATTCTCCCAGCCCTCTGGCAGGGAGCCCTTGGTAGGTATTCACATTGGTGTGGTTGCACTGCTGCGGTCATTGTTGCTGTAATGCTTTGTCTGTGGGGTGGTGTGGCCCAGAGCCAGGGGCTTGGTCGGGTAGCAGTGGGGCTGCCTGGCCACTGGGTCACTCCCCCTGTGTGTATGGCGGTGCGGTGGTGGTGGCCGCCGCCCGCTGCTATGCCAATGTTGGGTTAGGGACCCACTCTTAATTGGTGGCCTTGACGTGGAGAGTGGGCTTGTACTTTTTGATCAAAATGTATACTAACAACCTGTTAGTGTTTGAATTTATCCTGAGAAGCAAATAGATCAAATACAAATTGTGGATGTGCATCTGTGTTTCTTTTTCTCTGTTTTTGTTTTACACATTAAATAGGGATATCCATCAGACATCAAAAAGTGATATAATCAAGGAATCAAGTGAAAAAATGCAAAATGCAGTGTAACATATCAAACTTCTACAGTGTGTACACATAACAATATCTCAATACATGGTGTCTGTACATAATTACAGTGAATCAATAGTTCTAAACCCACATAAAACACCAATATTGCTCAATAGTGTCCTGATTAATTCTCTGGACCACAGGTGTACAATTAAAAACAAAATTACAGTACATCAGGGATCGCTCACTCACCAGGTATAATCAATAGAAGTAAACATGTGGCCAAACGATGTGTTCCGAACACCACAGAGCCCCGCAACTGTGTCATACCGGAAGAGGGTGATGGGAGAACGCTATAAGCGTCATTGTAACTATGGCAGCGCAACCTTTAACCTCTGCCATAGCTACAATGACGCTTATAGCGTTCTCCCATCACCCTCTTCCGGTATGACACAGTTCCGGGGATTTGTGATCTTACGGTGTTCGGAACACATCGTTTGGCCACATGTTTACTTCTATTGATTATACCTGGTGAGTGAACGATCCCTGATGTACTGTAATTTTGTTTTTAATTGTACACCTGTGGTCCAGAGAATTAATCAGGACACTATTGAGCAATATTCTGCTGGAATTAAAATATTGCGTAGTGGAATTAGGATATTGCATAGAAGAAACCAAGCCTAGGGGATAGAAAGAAGTTAAAGGGGTTTTCCCTTATCCAAAGGACCCCCACAAGCTCCGTGCAGCACCTACATTCTATGCAGGGCTGTGTCCCCAGTCACGGACAGTCTTTGTTTCCGGGACTAGGGACGTGACGTAACGCTGCTGTCACGCCCCCTCCCATAGACATCAATTGAGTAGACATGACGTGACTTCACAAGGGGCGTGTCATTATGTCACATCCCTAGTACAGGAAAGAAAGAGCTTTCCAAGACTGGGGACGCAGCCCCGCATAGGATGCAGGTGCTGCACGAAGCTCACTGGGGTCCTTTGGATAGGGGATATGATGTCTTTGGGCGGATGACCCCTTTAACTTCTTTGTATTCCCTAGGCTAGGTTTCCACTACGCAACATCCGAATGGAATTCCGATTTGAAGTTCCACTCGGAAATTCCGTTGCAGCAGAATTCCATTTACACAGTGAACACCATGGAATTTCAGCAGTGCACATTCTACTGCCGAAAAAATTATCTTGCTCATTCTTTTGGTGGAATCTGTCTGGAATTACATTGCTGTCTATGGGGATATACTCACGGTTTTAGTACTGACTCAGAAGTCAGCACAGGCCGCACTCAGAATCTACAGTAGACATTTTTCTGCCCGGAAATTCTATAGTGTGAACCTAGCTTTAAAGAGGTACTCCACCCCTAGACATCTTATCCCCTCTCCAAAGGAGAGGGGATAAGATGTTTGATCGCTGGGGTCCTGCCGATGGGGACCCCCTTGATCTCGGCTGTGACACCCTAGACATCCGGTGCACGGAATGAACTTTGCTCCGTGCCTGATGACTGGCGATGCCGGGTGGAGGCTCGTGATGTCACGGTCACGCCCCACTCATGATGTCTACGGGATTAGCATTGAGGGGGCGTGGCCATGACATCACGAGCTTGCAGCGCTGTACCCGATGCTCTAAACAAATGCCGGGTGCAGCAGGGAAATCGAGGGGTTCCCCAGCAGCAGGACCCCCGCGATCAGACATATTATCAACTATCCTTTGGATAGGGGATAAGATGTCTAGGGGCGGAGTACCCCTTTAAAGTACCAGGGCAAAAAAAAGGACAAAAATCTTTTCGTTTCTTTGTGTTTCATCATTTCAAATTTTGTAACAATATAAATGGATTCACAGAGACGCAGATGAAGTTTATGTTCACACTATGTCTCTTCCCTTTAAATATATATTTTCCTTTCTCTCTCTCTCTCACCATTCTATCATTTAGCCATGATGGATGGATCTAAACGCTGTGCTGTAATAACCATTACCTCACTATTAGAGTCACTGTGGTATCTGCAGGGAGTAAAATGTGCTGGAGAATAACAGAGCGGCAGTGCCAGGCAGCCAGGTGACTGCAGCACATTGCACAGACAGCGCTCACCATATTGTAAAAATGGATGTGTCTTTCCGATATATCCATCTGCCACACGTAATGGAAACTAAATGAAATGTTCTTCAATGCTGCAATAAAGTATCTACTCGCTGGGTACCGGTGGCTTTCAAGGAGTGATTGCACAGTGTGAGTGCCCTGACAGTGATATTACATTGTATATTAACTGACTGTGATGCCTTCGTAGACGATGCCGCTGCCAAAAAACCTACATTGTAATACTGTATCATAGAGAAATGAATGGAAGGGAAGTGGCAGAGGCAAGTGTGCTCATCCTGCATGCAAGTATACAATGTACAAGGCAAGTGCAACAACATAAGGTGAGGGGAGTTATTAGAGTACAATTATAAATTATTTAAATAATCTGCTCTATATATATATATATATATATATATATATATATATATATTATTTTTTTTTTTTTGTGTGTGTATATATATACACTGCTCAAAAAAATAAAGGGAACACTAAGATAAACACATCCTAGATCTGAGTGAATGAACTAATTGTATGAAATACTTTCATCTTTACATAGTTGAATGTGCTGACAACAAAATCACTAAAAAATTATCAATGGACATCAAATTTATTAACCCATGGAGGTCTGGATATGGAGTCACACTCAAAATTAAAGTGGAAAACCACTACAGGCTGATCCAACTTTGATGTAATGTCCTTAAAACAAGTCACAATGAGGCTCAGTAGTGTGTGTGGCCTCCACGTGCCCGTATGACCTCCCTACAATGCCTGGGCATGCTCCTGATGAAGTGGTGGATGGTCTCCTGAGGGATGTCCTCCCAGACCTGGACTAAAGCATCCGCCAACTCCTGGACAGTCTGTGGTGCAATGTGGCATTGACGGATGGAGCGAGACATGATGTCCCAGATGTGCTCAATCAGATTCAGGTCTGGGGAACAGCCAGGCCAGTCCATAGCATCAATGTCTTCCTCTTGCAGGAACTGCTAACACACTCCAGCCACATGAGGTCTACCATTGTCTTGCATTGGGAAGAACCCAGGGCCAACCGCACAAGCATATGGTCTCACAAGGGGTCTGAGGATCTCATCTCGGTACCTAATGGAAGTCAGGCTACCTCTGGCAAGCACATGGAGGGCTGTGCAGCCCCCCAAAGAAATGCCACCCCACACCATTACTGACCCACCACCATCATGCTGGAGGATGTTGCTGGAAGCAGAACGTTCTCTACGGCATCTCCAGACTCTGTCACGTCTGTCACGTGCTCAGTGTGAACCTGCTTTCATCTGTGAAGAGCACAGGGTGCCAGTGGCGAATTTGCCAATCTTGGTGTTCTCTGTCAAATGCCAAACGTCCTGCATGGTGTTGGGCTGTAAGCACAACACCCACTAGTGGACATCGGGCCCTCATACCACCCTCATGGAGTCTGTTTTTGACGGTTTGAGTGGACACATTCACATTTGTGGCCTGCTAGAGGTCATTTTGCGGGACTCTGGCAGTGCTCCTCCTGCTCCTCCTTAGACAAAAGGCGGAGGTAGCGGTCCTGCTGCTGGTTTCTTGCCCTCCTACAGCCTCCTCCATGTCTCCTGATGTACTGGCCTGTCTCCTGGTACCGCCTCCATGCTCTGGACACTACGCTGACAGACACAGCAAACCTTCTTGTCACAGCTCGCATTGATGTTCCATTCTGGATGACCTGCACTACCTGAGCCACTTATGTGGGTTGTAGACTCCGTCTCATGCTACCACTAGAGTGAAAGCACCACCAGCATTCAAAAGTGACCAAAACATCAACAAGGAAGCATAGGAACTGAGAATTAGTCTGTGGTCACCACCTGAAGAACCACTCCTTTATTGGGGGTGTCTTGCTAATTGCCTATAATTTCCACCTGTTGTCTGTTCCATTTGAACAACAGCATGTGATATTGATTGTCAATCAGGGTTGCTTCTTGAGTGGACAGTGTGATTTCACAGAATTGTGATTGACTTGGAGTTACATTGTGTTGTTTAATGTTTCCCTTAATTTTTTTGAGAAGTGTGTATAAATATATATATATATATATATATATATATATATATATATATATATTTTATTTTATTTTATTTTTTTTTTCATTATTATAATTTACTTATTGCAAACTATTGCAATATGACAAAGTAAGTAGAAGAATGCCTCGTTGTGTGTGCCTAAAATGTGGCATTGACTGAATGGTAGCTTGAGAACAGCACTTTTATTAAAGGGGTACTCTGGTGAAAACCCTTTTTTTTTTTTTTTTTATCGACTGGTGTCAGAAAGTTAAACAGGTTTGTAAATTACTTCTATAAAAAAAAAATCGTAATCCTTCCAGTACTTATCAGCTGCTGTATACTACAAAGGTAGTTCCTTTCTTTTTGAATTTCATTCTGTCCGACCACAGTGCTCTCTGCTGACACCTCTGTCCATTTTAGGAACTGTCCAAAGTAGGAGCAAAACCCCATAGCAAACTTGTCCTGCTCTGGACAATTTCTAAAATGGACAGAGGTGTCAGTAGAGAGCACTGTGGTCAGACAGAAAATAGTTTCCTCTGTAGTATACAACAGCTGATAAGTACTGGAAGGATTAAGATTTTTTAATTCACACCCCTACCCCTTAATTCCCTGGTTGAACTTGATGGACATGTGTCTTTTTTCAACCGTACTAACTATACTATGATTTACAAATCTGTTTAACTTTCTAGCACCAGATGATTAAAAAAAAAAATAATAATGTTTCCCCCAGAGTACCCCTTTAAGAATAAAACTGAATCTCTCTATCTTAATGCATTAAAAACCGATCCAGGGAGTCAACAAGTGTACAGTAGTAGAGGAAATGTAAGCTATAGTGCAGGAGAACATGTACATGGAAAGCATGGCCTTTTCTACACTGGCCAACTTTCAGTGATGGTCCCCAACCAGACCTGTGAAGAATTAGGCCAGGCTTTATGACCAAAGTCAACTGCGAGAAGTCAGAGCTTATGCTTTTTAGAGAGTGGGTTCTGGCCCCGGTGACCCATTCCCTTCTTCATCCAACCATACTTTATTAAGGTCCTTTGAATCAGGTTCAACGGGATCATCTAGCCAAAGTCAATTCCAAGATCCAGTAGCTCGAAACATATCGGTTCTTCAGAGCTGTCGGAATGTTATCTGTGTACCTGATCCAGACTGAATGTCATCCAAACATATTCATATCATATGTGATAATGGGGATTATTATTAAATATCAAACTCACCAACAACTCCAGTTACATTTTAAATGTTTTAAATTCCACTCTAAAAACATTCCTTCACACCGACAGGTTTCAGACATATTTTGTCCTTTATCCTGGTTTTTAGAAAATCCATGCACACATTGGGGAGCAAAAGTGAAGGACAGAATAACGACCACAGAATACTAACCACAGAATAATGACTGTTATTATGGAATAATGACTACTCTTAAGAGTGTATGCTAGTATCATGTTGAGCCAAGGACCCCAATACTAAATGTCCACTTGATCAGCCCAATTCTCCTTATTGCTCTTATCTTCAGTTCTTGGGATCTAGAAGTATATTCTGGTGCAGTGTTGTTCCCAGCAGGTTAAAACTGAAAATTCAGGTTGTTTTCTTTGTTTATTGTGTCTTTATTCTACTTACGCCTCATTTACATATGTCTGGCATCCGGCATCTTGTGCCTCTGGTGCTGTAGAAAATGTTCCAAAGGGAAACTGATGGTAGAACTGATCCCATTCATTTGACAAACATTCAATTTGGACGCCCGATAGTTGGACACGCCAGACCGTCACCAGACAGGGGAACAGATCTTGCTGCGTTCCCCCGTCCAGCATTCAGAAACAATGGACCCCAGGTGATGTTTTCATCACTTGTGGCATGAGTTGCGGCATGGGCCATGACAGTTTTGATGGTCTCCTCTTATCAGATTTCTCAGTATTACACGGAAGGTTTGGACTCTACACAGGCTATGACTTCAGCCTTACTGCGATCTTCCTCCTGTTATAATGATGTAGCATGAGAGGTTCAGGAACTATTTAACGCACAGGGAGGACATGACAGCCTCCTCCACCTCTGCTTTGCTTGCTGCAGCCTCTTGAAATGAGCTCCGTAAACCAAGGCTTTAAGTTTATAGACTGGTCTTATTTACTGAGGAGTCCAGAGTCTCAATCAGTTTTTACCTGCTATTAGAAATGTTATAAGTGCATTAAACCGCATCTGGGTCAGAACATATCCCATATTTTTCCTTCTTGAAGTTTGGTGATTGGAGCAGCTCTCATGGGAGTCACCTAGGAAAGCTGGATACTTCACCACGCCAGTCAGAAGAAGAGAAGCAGGCCCAATAATTTAGATCAGGGAAGAAACTATTATCAAAAGCAAATATAAAGTATAAATTCTACAACGCATTTCGAGCAATAAATCCCCGCCCATATCGTAAAGAAGAGCGGGGATTTACTGCTCGAAAAGCTTTGTCTTTTTTTCCTTTTGTTTTCTTTTTTTTAAACATATTTTTCCTTCTTGTAAGATTAAAGGCTGGTGATTCCAGGAAAGACCATAGATCACAAATACAGACGCATCATTATTATCATGTATTAATAATGTGTTCTTATCTTTTCATCACAGTTGTAATTAGAGATGAGCAAATTTTTTTGATAAATTCGATTCGGCAGAATTTTCCCGAAAAATTTGGTTCGGTCCGAATTTATTTGCAGCGAATCTGTATTAAAAACGGCTTTTTCTGGCCTACAGAGAGCCTCAATAAGGGTGTAGAACACTTTGCCTTGCTTCAACACACATATGGAGTGTGCTGGGTTAGTGAAATAATACTGTTATTCAGAATTACATGCAGATTAGAGGCATCGCTATTAGAATCACTGCCACAGAGCGGCACAATTACAGAGCCTGGAGGTGGCATCAGTATGAGGAGGCCATATAATGGCTGACTGGCTCAGTGTGGAGGTGGCAGCAGCATGAGGAGACCATATAGTGGCTGAATGACCCAGCCTGGAGGTGGCAACAGCCTGACGAGACCATAAGTCCTCAAAATTGAAAAGATGAAAGATATTTTTTAACATTTAAATTGATGATTTCAAATAGATGAACCTACAAAGTTTTATCTAATGTGCTGGCAGCATAAGAAGACCACATGGCGGTACAGTGACACAGCCTGGAGTTGGCGGCAGCAAGAGCAGACCATATAGTGGCTGAATGACACAGCCTGGAAGTGGCGGAAGCATGAGGAGACCATTTAGATGCAGAATGAGACAGCCTGGAGGTGGCCGTAGCATGAGGAGAACGTATGGTGGCAGAATGAGACATACTGGAGCTGGCATCAGTATAAGGAGAACATATGGTGGCAGTATGAGACATCCTGGAGGTGGCATTAGCAGCATCAGGAGTCCTGAAAGTGACCCGGTGACATAGTGGGCCGGTGGGTGGCAAACCCAGTACCAGGTGACAAAGGTGGGTGAAAAAAGGAGAACTTGGCATCAGATGTGTGGTTTCAGGCAGGTGGCAGGATCAGAATAGTAGCTGAGGCAGGTTGGCAGAGGAAAACAGTCTCTTTTGTAAAAGTGTTGGTGTGCACAAGTAAGTATTGAGGATATGCATTACGTAAAACTTAACTTTTAATATTATTTGTAGGATAAATTATGTGTACACAAAAGTTTTTCTGAAATCAAACAAAAGGAAAGGTGTGCAAAAAACACCATGTGCCACCTACACCACCAAGTATTGATGTGATGCAAAGACCTCTAAAAGGTGGAAGGGAACAACGTATGGTCCATTGTAACCATTGGGAGTAAAAACTTCCCCTGTAAGGCCCTACTCTCGTATTATTAATTCCCTTCTTGGCAAGTGTAACTCGCCCTAAAAAGGGCGGCCCCACACAGGAACTTCTCCCTATTTCCACCTATAAACACTGCCATTTCCCATGGTTTTTAGGTGGAAATAGGTAGAGGTTCCTGTGTGGGGCCGCCCTTTTTAAGACGAGTGACACTTTCCTTGAAAAGGTGGAAGGGAACAATGTATTGTCCATTGTAGCAGGTGGGGGTAAAAAATTCCTCTGTAAGGCCCTACTTGGCAAGTGTTACTCAACCTAAAAAGGGTGGCCCCACACAGGAAACTCTCTCTATTTCCACCTAAAAACTCTGTGAAATGGCAGTGTTTGTAGGTGGAAATAGGGAGAGGTTCCTGTGTGGGGCCACACATTTTAGGGCGAGTAACACTTGCCAAGAAGGGAATGAATAATGCGAAAGTAGGGCCTTAAAGGGGAAGTTTTTACCCCCACTGGTTACAATGGACCATATGTTGATCCCTTCCACCTTTTAGAGGTCTTTGCATCACATCAATACGTGGTGGTGTATGTGGCACATGGTGTTCTTTGTTCAACTTTTGTTTGATTTCCCCAAAAAATTTGGGTACACATATTTTATCCTAAGAAAAGTTAAGTTTTAGCTAATGCATATCCTCAATACTTACTTGTAGTCTGATGCGGAGGAATGTCTGTAACTGTGGAGCAGCACCTTAAATATGTTTTGCACTATCCATATTTGTGAAGTGTTGGTGTGGCACCATAGTCAATCTACTCTGATGCATCAGGTATTGGTGGGTGGAAATCCTGGCTGATCCATGCCTGATTCATCTTCACAAAGGTCAGTCTCTCCACATTTTTCGTGGACAGATGAGTTATCCTTGGAGCTACCATGGCCCCCGCTGTACTAAACACCCGCTCAGATGGCACACTACTGGCTGGGCAGGACAGCTTTTCTAGGGCAAACTCTGCTAGTTGTGGCCACAAATCAAGTTTGGCTGCCCAGAAGTCCAGCGGATCTTCAAGGTGTGTTGACATGGTCATGTCAAGGTATGCCACCACATGTTGGTTCAGGTCCTGCTACAGGTCTACCTGCTGCTGAGGAGTTGCTTCACTATGCGGGTGAAGAAAGCTACTCATCAGCGACTGTAGACTCTACAGATGGAGCTGGTACTGCTCCTGCCACCCCACCCCTCCCCAGCAGCCATGGTAGTGGAAGGTGAGCGCAGAGGGCCCCCCGAGTCAGGCCTGTGAGAGGGTGGACGATGGGGCAGATAGGCATCAGCCAACTGACTACGTAGGATGTCTCTGTAGTAGGTCAGTTTGTCCTCCCTCTCAGTGGATGTAAAAAAGTCCCCCATCACTAATAATAGCTGCCTACTGGACTTATCTGTTCATTTTGAGCTAAGGAGTCCAGTGGGTGGTCTTTCCCTATAATAGATAGCTGTCAATCACTGGTTATACCTGCCCAGCATGGGAAGACATTTCTATGACTCTGCACCAAAGTTTGTAACCTACCATATTTTTCGCCGTATAAGATGCACTTTTTCTTCCCCAAAACTGGGGGGAAAAATTCGGTGCGTCTTATACGGCGAGTACATCCCTATCGCGGCGGTCCCTGTGGCCATCAACGGCCGGGACCTGCGGCTAATACAGGACATCACCGATCACGGTGATGCCCTGTATTAACCCTTCAGACGCGGCGATCAAAGTGACACTAACCCGGCTGTTCAGTCGGGCTGTTCTGGCCCGAACAGCCCGACTGAATAGCAGGGTTAGTGCTTACAGGACACCGGGAGGGACCTTACCTGCCTCCTCGGTGTCTTCTCCGTTCAGGGATCCCCTGTATGGCCGGCGCTCTCCTTCCTCGTCATCACGTCGTCGCGTACGTGCGTCGGCGTGCGTAGCGACGTGATGGCGACGACAGAGAGCGAGGATACCCGGCCGGCAGCAGAGATGTTCCGGAGCGACGGGGACACAGCGACAGCGATGGAGCGACATCCAGGGCAGCGGTGACGGGTCAGGAGCGGTGGGGACACATGAGTATTACCTCCTATGCAGTGGTCTTCAATCTGCGGACCTCCAGATGTTGCAAAACTACAACTCCCAGCATGCCCGGACAGCCAACGGCTGGGTTCAAAATCTTTATATTTTTAGATTTTGCACCTATAAATTGGGTGAGTCTTATATGCCGGTGCGTCCTATAGGGCGAAAAATACGGTATACATACACTAATTACACACATTTCTGGCATAATTATCAGTCTTTCAGTCTGTTGGACACTACTTCCCTTCTCACTAAACTCCACCCATTTTTCATCACTTAAAAAAAAATGGAGCCGGAGCATAACAAAATCAGTAAAAAAAAGTTGCACATTTTTGAACAGATGTGTTTTGCAACATTCATGCACCAATTTGTAGTGTAACTATGGTGAATCTTCATGCTAAACTTCACCCACTTTTTTTATCACTTAATTTTTTTAAGTCACGTAAGTAATGCAAAATCGCTAAAAAGTGTGAATGTTACCAAAATTTGCCACACCACTTTGTGCTCTAACAATGGTGAATCTTTCTGCAAAACTCCACACATTTTCACTTTTATAAAAAAAAATTAAAAAATACAGAAACAGTGCAAACTCAGTAAGCTTCTGCTTAAATGTGACTTTCACTAAAATTAGCAATTTTTATACACCAATTTATGGCATAATTATGGTGAGTCTGTCTGTCTATAGGAGGCCATCCACTCAGTTGAAAAAGTGATGAAAGAAATGGAAAAAAGCCAAAAAAAGTTTTTTCTTTTGTCTTGCAGACGTCTTATGTGTGCTAAAATTTTTTATAAAAGTAAACCCCCTATAGCCTTAATGGGGTACATCGCCCCAAAACATCTTATCCCCCATCCAAAGGATTGGGCATAAGATATCTGATCGTGGGGGTCTGGCCTCTGGGATCACCCACAATCAGACCGCCCCATCCTCCCACCATGGTCCTTCTTAGCAAATATGTACGCTGTGGATTTGCTTCCTCATAGGGTGGAGATGGTTTTGACTGAGCTCCTTTCATTCGCGATGACAACATATCACCTTGCAAGCATTATCCTCACAGCGTACTCGGGAAGCCAATGTGAACAAAAAGTCAGTGTAGTGTGAAGACGCAACAAGGCTTCTTATTTTCTGCCGTCCTACTTAACCACATCCCCGAAGCTTTAATCTTTCTTTTTTTATTCCCCTCATTTTCAAATCTGGGATGAAGCCATCAAAGAACTAACAGAACATGATTAGAAAGGACCTCTGCTTAATCGGAATATAGTCATGATTTAGGCTTGGCTGTCCTCCAAATATTCCTGTTCAATCAAGCGAAGAAACGCATTTGAGAAACAGAATGGCAAAAGTTACTTTGAAGAGTCAGTTGCCGTGGGAACCGGCCTGTAAATACTTAAGTACAAACGTTAGCTGACATGCCGCCGTTCTCTCGCTAAGTCTGCTTTAAATGGATGATAAATTTGGTCTGGTCTCGTGTTAATCAGGCGAGCGGTTCTCTGCTCATACCCTTTGAGGGCCTCAGCTCACGATGCCGGCCCTTCCTTCGCCTACCGCGCGGTCACGTCTTAGGGAAAAATAAATTGCTTCTTTCTGTGGCAATGGAGAATAAACTGCAATCCTTACACTCGACTCGTTGTTTTTGTTGCCTCCCCCGGCGCGTGACGGCGTAGACCAAGATCAATATTTGAAGAAAAAAAAAGACAAGGAGGTTTTTCCTTCGCTAAGCGGGTCATGCGCAAATCCTTAAGTACGAGACACGAGTGGCTCTGTGCCTAGAATTACGCTGACATTTTCCCAATGAGAATTAAATTGGTTACCAGTCATTTTCCGTAACAATTTTTTTTCCTCTTTCCGTGTCATTTTCACAATACTAACAGCTTGTCTGTATGGAAAAGAATCCGGGCAAAAATGTGAAGATTATTCAGTGGGAGCAAAGGATAATCACATGGGCTCCATTAAAATGTCACTCACCTGGGCAGAGGCTGTCACGGAGCTGGAAGTGGATCCTTCACCTGTGTGGCTGATGACTCGGACCGTATCAGGGAGCGGAGTCTAAGGTGCCGCTGGTTTTCACCAGAGCCTGCCGCACGGCAGGATGGGCTTGCTGCGGCAGGCGACACCCAGGTCGCTACCCCCAACATGGCTCGACCACACAGGTAACTGGGCAAGGCGAGGTACAGAAGGATGAGGCTGTAGTGTAGTCAAATGTAGCAAAAGGACAAGGAAGATGGCAAAGGTTCGTAGTCAAAAAACGTAGCAGGAAGGTCTGGATACACGGGAATGGCAAACAGGCAATGGGTACGCTTTCTCTAAGGCAAATGGCACTGAAGATCCGGTAGGGAAGTGTGGGAGGTGCAGGAACTTTATAAGGTAGTGTCAGGTGCAAACAGTAATTATGGGTGTACTGGCCCTTTAAATCTCAGAGCTCTGTTGTGACGGAGCCGGGACACAGGAGCAGAAGCGGCAGCAGTACAGGCAGAGTGTCGGGCCGGTATTCGCATGCGGGCGCGTCTCTTGATGCGTATCCCGGCCCCACCGGGAGTAGGGACAATGCGCTCACGGCCGACATGTGCGGCCGGAGCACAGGCTGTAACATAAATGAGTTTCATGGCTTGGACACCAACTTTTCTGTTAACTCCTCTATAGACTAAAGCTGGTCTAACACATCAGGCATGATCCGGCCAAACATGCCAATTTCGGCAGGACTGGCTGACACTTTAAAGTGTCGGAAAACATATCCCCTATCCACAGGATAGGGATACATGTATGATCTCCTGCATGGCACTCTGGCTCTCTTTGCACACATAGCGGGGGGTCGACAGGACCCCTGTCGATATAAGAGCACACCAGCTCATGTATCTCCGTCTCTCCCATAGAGAGAGCCGGAGCACCATGCACAATACCGCTCAGGGCCCAGAACTCAGACCCCCAACCCCCCCCCCCCCCCTCGTTCGGACACTTATCTCCTATTCTTTAGCAATTGGATAAGTTTTCCTACATTGGATAACTACTGTAATGTGTAAGGGGGACCTTCTGACTCCTCATGATGACAGATATTGGGGAGAGAGGACCAGGACATGTTGGATTTCAACTGCCCCATATTTTTGTTCTCAAGGAAATAGGTTGATGCTAATGGGATCTAGCAGAGGCTTTTCCACTCTCCAGATTTAGACCACATACACACAGCCCTGAGCCAAGTTTGGATGTATATGAGGGACCTGTAAAGGTCTACCCCTGCAACCCCCAACGATCATGAGAACATTAAGAAGTCTCATAGAGAGTATATAGACCAGAGGCTCTATTTCTACTAGATCTCTTTATATAACATCTCCACGGGTAGTTATTGAATAGGAGGAACCTTGACTGTTTACTGCAGTGTTCCTCAACTTATGGTACCAAAGCTGTTGTGAAAGTTCGGCTCCCATTATGTCCAGATAGGGACTGCAGGGGTGGAGCATAAATGCACAGTGATTTCTGCTCTGCCCCTCAGGAACTGTACAAGACATAGCACAATGTCTCAATTTTGCTTAGACTGTTGCTTTATATTTACTTATTATGTCTTAAGTTTTGAGGAAACACTATTTTGACCTTACAATATAAAGACCTCGACAAACTACACAGAAGGTTCACCTTCCCGTTGACTTTCAAGGTCAACTAAAAGCCTTTCTATAGAACTCCTTTTCAATGGTCTCTTCACATCTTTCATAAAACAGAAAGAATCCAGGGGGTGAAAGGTGAGAGTTCAATCATCTAGAAGGTTCTGATAAGAAAGTAGGGTAAAATTGAGAGAAGCCTGTGATTTATTTATTTTATTTTTATTTTATTTTGCTTTATCCCATTCCAATTGTGTTGACCAATCACTTGCCAGACCACTGACTTGCAACTAGCAATAGAAGTTGCTTTTCCCTAAAGATTGCAGTCATAAATCTCGACAGTTTTCTTATAAAGAAAAATAAAGTAGAGCATGAAAGGAATGTGCGACCCCATGACCTTTCTCCCAAAAGAACCAAGACGGAGAAAAAAGAGAATTTCATCACATGAAAGAGAGAAGTGACTCCATCAAAAGTGGCTCTTTCCAGAGCAGAGAAGCCTCCTTTCTAAAGGGGAGGTAGAGGGGAGGGGGGTTCAATGAGATCTGTGACTTATTGTTCCGCATTTGGTCTCCTGCTGTCCATTCCATTCCTGACCATGGGGCAGAACTGATCACCGGGAATATATTGTTCTTGAGGAGCTCAAGTAAGGTCAAGGACCCTGTGCAAGAATGAAAAGTACGAATATGAATAGTGTAAAGCACAGAATGATTTCCTTTTTCGACTAACATTCTATATTATTGTGTTTTTTTTTCCAATTGTCAGCCAAAAAAATCCAGCACCCAATATTTAGGCCATTGCCATTGAATATCATTTTACATGATAGTCGTGTAGATCTTTCCAGTCTGACCACAGTGCTCTCAGCTGACACATCTGTCTATGTCAGGAGCTGTCCGGAGCAGGAGAGGTTTGCTATAAGGATTTGCTTCTACTCTGTACAGTTCCTGACATGGACAGAAGTAGCAGCAGAGAGCACTGGGGTCAGACTGGAAATAACTACACAACTTCCTCTGGAGCATACAGCAGCTGATAGGTATCGAAAGGATTAAGATTTTTAAACATAAATAATTGACAAAGGTGTATAACTTTGTTGCACCAGCTGATTTGAAAACATTTGTTTTCAACTTGTTATCATCCAAAGTACCCCTTTAAATCAAAACTGCTTCTCTTCTGATAACTCTCCGGATGCAGGACCCCAGATCTTCTTTCTGACCACCTTTTGGTTCATGGCAGTATAAAGTATACTTTGCTGGCATTAACCAAAAGGTGTGCAGTAAGAAGATCTGGGGTCCTGCATCCGGAGAGTTAAATGAAGAGCAGCAGTTTTAATTAACTTTTTTTTTATATATTTTTTTTATATACAGTAAAATGGCATTAAATAGATCTAAAAGTGCTAAAAATGTGTTACACCTTGGAGTTAAACAAATATATCTTGGTGACTCTAGGCTTAACGGGGTTGTCCAGGAAACCTTTTTTTTTTATATATATATATATATATATATATAAACTGGCTCCAGAAAGTTAAACAGATTTGTAAATTCCTTTTATTAAAAAATCTTAATCCTTTCAGTACTTATGAGCTGCTGAAGCTGAGTTGTTCTTTTCTTAGTGCTCTCTGATGACACCTGTCTCCAGAACTGTCCAGAGTATAAGCAAATCCCCATAGCAAACCTCTCCTACTCTGTGCAGTTCCCGAGACAGACAGAGGTGTCACCAGAGAGCACTGTTGTCAGACAGAAAAGAACAACACAACTTCAGCAGCTGATAATTATTGGAAGGATTAAGATTTTTTAATAGAAGTAATTGACCAATCTGTTTAACTTTCTGAAGCCAGTTGATGCATAAAAATATTTTTTCTGGAATACCCCTTTTAGAAAGGTCTTTGGAATTATCTATTTTTCCCTGTTTTCCAATTGATTTCTTTCCTTCTCTTCTTCCTTATCTTTCTAATTGATTCCTGATTACAGACTACACAGTAACAAAATGTTATTTGTTAAGTAGAGGAGATATTCCTGTGTCTGCGATGTCCCCCCCTTGTACATCTCCGCAGGGTATTAACCTCAATGGCAGGCAGAGGGCACAGGGCTCGGTTCTGATTCTACAGTAAGTGGAGATAAAATGAACTATCAGTCAATATGGAGAAAACGGGGATTGGGATTGGCTTAGCACCTATTTTTACTGGCAAACAAACAACCAATAATAACCTTCGAACTTTCCAGGGTCTGCCTGGCATCTGTCAATACAATGTGTTTCATTTAACAATACATTCCCCTTAATTTATATTGTATGTAGACATAGAGAATTAGGGTATGTCCATACTGGAAACAATTTTATCCCATTTATTATTGCATAGTAATAGAAACAAGCATGACCAGTGGATGTCATGCTTCAGAGCTGTACTCCTAATACAGCTGACTGTTTTTAGAAATAGTGAGCTGGTTTATAAACAAGACCCTGGCATCTTACCTGATTTATTGTAATAGGGTATGTTTATATGTACATAATCTGATGCAGGGTTTCCACAGTGGACAATCCACTTGCAAATTTTCAACTGCGGCATCCTGCAAGTGATATTTCCGCAGTAGAAAATCCACAAGTTGATTATGTTGTTACCCATTGACTTCAATGGATTCAAAATGGACCCAGAATGGGTCAGAGCACAACTGACACCACCGGGTCCTGGCAAATCCTATTGACTTGAATAGGGTCTGTCAGGTGTCTGGTATTTTACCAGAGTTTAGCGGAAAAGAAAAATCACCATGCAGTATTTGTTTCTCCGCTCAACTCCTGTCGTTCCAATCGACTGGGCAATGAAGCTCCATTTACCAGAGCACAATTGTAGTGTGATCAAGCCTTTAGAGAGGCTTAACACAGTGACCCCCATCATTGTAAGAAAGATGGGAATCTGGAGATGCGATAATAAACTATAAAGGTTGAATAGAAATTGGGCTTGAGCCCCTGCCCTTTTCATGTTCCTGGGAAGTCTGGCATCATTATGTGGCCATTCGTATAAATAATTATAAGAAGTGCCCTTTTTTTTTAGTTCAGTCCCTGTTATAAAGTCATATTAATGAGCCCTTTAATGCACTGCACTCCAGTCAGAGATGTGTCAGGGACTGACCAGGGTACAGGGAGAGTGAGCCCTAAACTGACCCTAAAACCGCTCTCCCTGCCTACTTGTCCATCCACCCTAAACGGTGAATTGACAACTGGACGCCGGTCCTTCCCTGAACTAAAGTGCAGGGGCCTAAAAACACATACTAATAAACAGTCGGTCACAAACCAGAAACATAACAGGAACATAGAACTCTATAACAGATTAAGATCAAAGGACACAGATCAGTGAGCAGCACAGAGGACACTATAGACCTATGGTAAAGCACAGAGGAAAACACTAGCTAAGTGATCATGTACTTAAAGATCATTGCATGTACAAAAACTCCAAAGATCTGAATAAAGAACTAATAAACAAATAGAGTTCAAAACATCAGACAGGAAAATGGATGAGTCTAAACTGACACCAGGAGCAGACAGGAATATAGCATAATCCCCAGAACCTCTAGTAGACACAAAGTCCCCATGGACCGGTAACAGGCATCTATCGCTAAACAGGAATAATTGCAATCACTCATTAAACCTCCAGTAGACATGGATTCCCCATGGATGGGTAACAGGGATGCCTAGTTACAAATCAGAAAACAGGTACAAAAGGATATAATTATAGAACACTGTTCACACTGAACACGAGACAGGAATCGCAATCCCTCAGAAAACCTCCAGTAGACATGGAGTCCCCATGGACAAGTAACAGGGATATCTAGATCAGAGCCTCCAGTAGACACAGGGATGTCCCCATGGAGCGATAACACAGAAAACGGATACAAGAGAAAACACTGTGTGAACAGATACATAACAGAAAGGATATGCAAATCCTAAAACCGGCTAAACAAACACAGCTTAAAATCTACTGAGAGCATGCCACATAACCATGGCTAAAACCAGAAGATACAAGGTGCATGCTAAGACAGAGATAGTAGATTAAAAGCTCAAATAAAGAATGCTTCACCAAGAGCTCCATAGCAGCACGTCAGCTTCTCAGGAAGTCAACATGTCAAATGTAATCACCAGCCCAGAAGCTAGGCTGAGCTGATCCTTATCTAGACACACCCTAAGAGCTATTGGATAGAATGCCAAAGGCTTTAACTATTCCCTAACCGGGGAACATAAAACTGTTCACACACAAGCAAATACAATAGCTGTGTGTGAACACAGACCAAAACAGACATGACAGTTGTACATAAAAAAGGCGACCCGTATTAAGACCATGTGGGTTTTTGCCTCCATACTACCATGAAGCTAATTCTAGACAGAAGACAGCCCTCACCATGTAGCAGGAATTCTTTAATCTTCAGTTGGGGTACATAACACACAGGTCAGAGAGTAACATAGACAGCGGGGAGCGTGCTCGTCGCTGTCTGTGTCACTCCCTGACCTGTGTGTTATGTACTGCAACTGAAGAATAAATAATTCTTGCTACATGGTGAGTGCCGTCTTCTGTCTTGAATTCGTTTCAGTCTGCCCTTGATTTTTCAGGACTGAGTACCATCCTTGGCAGGACAGTTGCTCTATCAGCGCGGTATCCCCAGCTCACAATGGGGCGTGTCAATATTGTGTTATATGTTTGTGTCAGCAGTGTCGGTGAACTAGTTGGTTTGTCCATACTACCATGACCCTGCATTGCTTTACAAGGTAGCTACCTCCAATAGGTGGCAGTAAAGACAGCTTTCTTTCTTTTAGAGAATAACTAATTTGCATACTCTTTTTTCCCAAGTCCAACTTGAGGGTCTCCACAAGGCAAACCATTACCCTCTAAAGCCATGACCCTGATCATACTGGCTGTCTCTATTTTATGTAGACACTTGAGATTCTCAGCTTCCATCTCAAAATCCTCCTATTATTTAGTTGCCAGTAAATAAATGTAAAATGTAATTAAAGTAACAAATAACTGTGCAACTGTATTTATTTCTTCCACCAACATCAGCAATCTGCAAAATTTGCAGTTCGCTTCAATTTGCCAGTGAGTTTAATCGGCTCCTCTTCAGCTCATTAGTAACATCGGCTGTTTGCACTGCTTAAGCCATTAATTATTTAAATTAAACTAACGACATAAATTATTCAAATTTTATTTCCACAGCAGACACCACAGAATGTTCAATAATAGCCAGATTACATAGCCATTCCAATGACAGAACCGCCAAACAGTAATCCAAACCCGGGGAGGGTTCACATGTGACCTACAGGACGGAGACATCAGTGAGAGGGTCAAAAACAGGTCACTCACAAAGTTACCTTCACCAAACTTTGAAAGGGAGAAAACGAAATTTAAGAAACTTAAACCTGACACAATGTAACACAGTTAATATGCGAGGTATATGAACAATGTAGTTTTATTATCTTTTGTAAATCCTGACTAGTAATAAGTCTATGTTCATGTGTGTTAGAAGCCTCCTCTGCAGATTTTGTCAAAAATTCTAGACAAAAAAAAGGGCAGTGTGCAATACTTTTTTTTGTCTGGTAAAATGATAGAGTCTTTAGGGTCCATCTAGTTCTGTTGGAGTCCATCATGTGACTGATCCAGCACTGCCATGGTTTTCACTGTATTGATCATTTTAAAGAAATGAACAATGCAGGTGTGAATGTGACTTGATGTCTATATATAAGTATTTATAAGGCTCTCCAAAAAGTAGCAATGGGATCATCTTACAATATTTGAAATAAAGGGCAACCATCATAAATTGCATCTTTGACCACTCAATGGTTGGCTTCCTTTGCCAATCTGCTTTTCCATATTTTTTCCCTTGGACTCAATTTTATCTTTCCTCCTCCATTTTCCTGGTCCTTCCTGGTCCTTTCTGGTTGTCCAAGGGTAAATAAGTGCCCCTTTTCTTTGAGACTCCTTTAACAGTAGATGTTAGATCCATTGGTACTCTAGTAGTATTGGTCTTAAGATGTCTACCAGGTAGGACTATTAGGTTGTTTTAAGTTGTCTACTAGGCAGGACAATGGGGGAGATTTATTAATCCACCCTTGGTTGCCATGAAAAACAGAGAAACTTACTATAAATCAGTGTAAAAAAAACTTAAATGTGCGTTCCTTTAACAAAATGGAAGTGTTCTTGGACCCTTTCAGCTTTCTTAGCAACTACTATGCCATCAACTCTCATAGGTTCCCCTTGCTTGTGTGCAATTACTTTGCTTAGGTTGACATCTTGATCTCTTATTATTGAGACATCCACCTGAATAGGGCACAGATCATTCTTAGCCTAAAGTTGTCCATACACATTACATTAATATCAGTTGAGGCTGTGAATTTTTTGGGAAGGGCCAACTATTTCATGTGGATCATACCATGGCAGATGTTGGGGAGAGAGAAGGATCACGTAATTGGATTTCGATGTTCCCAATCCTTGTGTTCGCAGGTGAGATAAGATGTGGCCAGGAGAGACTGGCAGCACCTTTCTCCCCATTTAAAATATATGCATGTTTGGTCAAGTATATGGGGTAGTCAGGAGAAATAGCTGCTAGTCAAATTATATTTGGGCCAACAGGTGTCTAGAGTGTATGGTCAGCTCCAGTGAAGGACAACATGTTTTGGCCAACAAACCTTTCATATTCGACTAAAAAGACACAATCATGGAGTTTTTTCCTAAATGAGACCAAATTTCCATTTTATGACTACAATATTCTTCATAGAATTAGTGAAAGAAAAATCCTTCAATGCTGTCTAAATGACTAAGTCTGT
Source organism: Hyla sarda (assembly GCF_029499605.1). Classification (NCBI taxonomy): domain Eukaryota; kingdom Metazoa; phylum Chordata; class Amphibia; order Anura; family Hylidae; genus Hyla; species Hyla sarda. The sequence goes on along the minus strand of NC_079189.1, from coordinate 561,212,114 downwards.
AAGCAGGAGAATCTCTTTTGGCTTTAACCCAAATCATTACCCAAAATCCACCTCAACAGCAGATGGTCAGACAGGTGTGAAGGTGCCAAACCTGAGAATTTCATTCTTACTGACCCTTTTATTAGCTAAATTAAATGCCACAGTGTCAGATTTTTTAGCTGCAGGATCTAAGCTCTTCTTATGCTTGCTAAAAAAATTATTCAGCACGTTGCGTCCAAGGCTCATCGTCAATAATTTTGATGCCCATCCACTCGCGGTCTGCTCCGACCTCTCGTTCTCTCATTGATTCATTTCATGCTAACTTATACCACTGACAGGTAAAAAAAAAAAAAACTCCATAAGATGAATTAAGAAAGGTCTGTGCACGAGGAGCTCATGAGCCTCCGTGTTTGACCATCTTTCATATTCCTCAATAATTCCACCTCATCCCTCACGTTCGTTCCCCCTACTTCAACATTGATTAACAAATCAGACCTCGGCATGTCAGTGTTATCTTAGAAGACCAGGCTTGTTGTGCTTCAGACATAGACTTGGTGAATCGATGAGAACAAATTAAAGAGGGGAAAAAAATCTGATCTTTCTGTAAAAAAAAAAATGTAAATGTTGACCGGTTTGGTCGTGTTTTAGAGTTTGTGTTCTTCTCTTTATCAACAATGGTCGAGCATTGAATGGGAAATGAAATGTCAGTTCTTTAATCAGAGAGGTCATCTGATTCTGCCAGTGATATCTTCACGCCTCAGTCCTCATCAAAACTTTTTCAATGTTCCTTTTATTTACCGTACGCCGGCTTCCCAATTCCCATAGGCCCCCCAGCCATTGAAATCCTTGTCAAGTCAACACCACTCAGGAAGAGTTTTGTATGATGGCAATAAAAAAATAAATAAAAAAAAGTACAGAAATATTGATATGTGGCTCTTGTAGAGACAGTGACTTTGATTTCAAAAGGTTTCCAGCTGCTGAGATAAAGAAAAATCTCAAGATTTAAGGTTTTAAATATCTGATTCTTTTACAACATGGAAATTATCACAACCTTCATCTTCATTGAGTTTGCACATTGGCAGCTTCTGATATAATAGGATTTATAGAAAAAAAGACTAAAGAAATCATTTTTCTGTGCAGAACCGGCTTGTTCATTTTCAGCCATGGCGCTTTCGTGTTTCCGCTTGGTGTTTTCAGCCTTTGATAATTTTTTTTGTTATTTTTTTAAGTGTTTTTGCAGAGAGATCACATAGCCTAGACAATGGAGCTGTAAGACGTATTTCATTGACTATGAAATGAGAGTTGCTTTTGGGGTGGGGAGGGGGATGATGTCGACTCAAATTCATTATCACTAGACATTGGATCTAACATCCTACTTTATATTAATAATTGGCTATTTTGAAGCATGTAAAATAGTGAAATTGTATCCAGGCGTGCATAATTAAATACTGAAGTTTGATGCCCATGCAATACTTTGACCCCCCCTAAACTTTAGGCTAATTTAAAAGAAAGACATATGTAACATGTTGTGTCCTAGTCTAGTCTCAGGAGTGCCGTGAAGATTGGGTTGCTGTGAGGCAGCAGCGTCTGCTTTGCTTTTGTGCTTCTCTGCACTGGCGGGGTCCAGGGCTGTATCGAGGCAGGGAGTCAGAACACGTCAGCAGGGACTTGGAGCTGACGTGTGTGTCTGTGCGGGACATGTCTGCTCAAAGCAGGCCCTGGCCTCTTCAGCTCTGCTCTGCACTGATTTTTTTAAAGGGACCGTGCTGGCATGAAAGAAGTTAAAAAAAAAATGCTGGCTGTGATCCCCCTAAATTTCCATACTGTTTAAAGGGATTTTTTGCTGTAGAACATATTTTAATATTATTGACAGACTGCTGGCTCATAAAACAAAAACTTAGACAAACCTGCCGCTGCTCCCTCCAGTATTGCCGCTCCCATCCTCTGGTGTGGTCTTCTTCCTGTTTGCTGGTGGCCAGGAAGAAGACCACACCGGAGGACAGGAATAGCAATATCAAGGCACCAAAGAAGCAGCGACTGGTAAGTCTAAGTTTTTGTTTTATATGCTGGCAGCCTGGCAATAATGTAAAAAAAAATTCTATAGCAGAGTTCCCATTTAATGTGGATCATAATATTGTAGATGTTAGGGGGAGAGAGAGTTCACGTAATTCAATTTCATTATGCCCAATGTTTTTATTCTCGGGTGATATATGACTATTCCGCATTAAGAATACATGCATTCTTGGTGAAGTATATGGGGGTCTCTGAGTTTTGTTGTATACATTTCCAAAGCTCATTGAAAACTTCCTTCAAAATTTTACTTGTAAAACTAAAAAAAAAATAAAATCACGAAAGCCGAGTAGAAAAACAAAACTTGGGGAAATCCCTGAATAATTTCCCCATTTACTGGAATCTGTAAACCATGAAATGCCGTAAAAGTAAACTAAAGAAAGGGGAAATTGTCACTACAGTTAGCATTAAGAGTTAAGTCTGGAGTGGGTAGTTCTTTTTTCCGTTTTTCTCTTCCGTATACAGATGACTTCTCCATGAAGGACAACAGCCACTTGTAACACAAAATAATCATTTACGCTAGGCAGCAAAGGACGCGCGCTGTAAATAAAACGTCAAACATCTAAAGTAATGTCAAGGTATGGACACATTGACAGGTGTATTAATGGATGTTATCCATAGCCCCGGTACAGAAAGCATCGCGTGCTGTGTGTTGTAGGCTTAGTGGTCATTTAACACTAATAAATCTGAGTCCTGTGGTCAAACATAGAAACCTGTTTGAGCTGTTAAACATTTTAGTCCATGTCATCCTACAAAGATAAATCATTGTTTTTCTATTTTAATTCAAGAGCAGTGAGGATATCAAGTTACTGGGATCCATCGGAAGTCACCCCGTCCGCCATACTGACCCCAATCATGTTAAGTAAAAGGTGAATGTAAAGTCCTATGGAGGAACAAGTGGCTTCAAGTCAACAGCTACTGCTCCAAAAGTAAAAATAAACAATCTAATCACCTTAAAAGGGAACTCTGTCCCTAGACATCTTATCCCCTATCCAAGGGATGAGATGGGGATAAGATGTCTGATCTCCGGGGGGGGGGGGGGGGGGGGGCATGGCTTGCCGCTGGGACCCCTGCAATCTCCAGGCCGGCACCCCAGTGTTCTGAATTTATGTTCAGAACACTGGCTTCAGGCTGCTGTGATCATGACGTCACACCACGCCCCCTGCATTCATGTCTATGGGAGGCGTGCACCCCTTGGTAAATCTAGTGAACTGAAAATGGGTGGAGCTTGCCTAACGTGTGGCGTACCAAACACCACAGCTAGGAAATCTCCCCCTTTGTGTATAAAGCTTCTATGGGGACTCAGGTGTCTTTGTGGCGTTGATGTCAGCATTGCCCAGAGGATCTCCATATGGTATTTTGTGTTTTATTTGAATAAAAATAAAACCTGTAAAAATAAAAAATAAATATTTTAAAACAATAACATGTAACCATTTCCTTGCATTGAGTTTTATTTAATTATTTTTTATAAATAAACGCATTTTACTGAAGACCTTGACGTTAAGTCTTTTTGGAGATCTTCTTTCTTGCTGTTTCTACCGGGGAAATCCTGATTCCTTTTCAATGTTTCTGTGGATTCTGCTGGGAAATGCATTAACCCCTTAAGGACTCAGGGTTTTTCCGTTTTTGCACTTTCGATTTTTCCTCCTTACCTTTTAAAAATCATAACCCTTTCAATTTTCTACCTAAAAATCCTTATGATGGCTTATTTTTTGCGTCACCAATTCTACTTTGTAGTGACATCAGTCATTTTACCCAAAAATTCAGGACGAAACGGAAAGAAAAATAATTGTGCGACAAAATCGAAGAAAAAATGCCATTTTATAACTTTTGGGGGCTTCCGTTTCTACCCAGTGCATATTTCGGTAAAAATGACACCTTATCATTATTCTGTAGGTCCATACAGTTAAAATGATACCCTACTTATATAGGTTTGATTTTGTCGCACTTCTGGAAAAAATCATAACTACATGCAGGAAAATTTATACGTTTAAAAATGTCATCTTCTGACCCCTATAACTTTTTTATTTTTCCACGTACAGGGCGGTATGAGGGCTCATTTTTTGCGCTGTAATCTGAAGTTTTTATCAGTATGGTTTTTGTTTTGATCTGACTTTTTGATCACTTTAATTCATTTTTTAATGGTATAAAAAGTGACCAAAAAATGCTTTTTTGGACTTTGGAATTTTTTTACGCGTACACCATTGACCGTGAGGTTTAATTAATGATATATTTTTATAGTTTGGACATTTACGCACGCGGCGATACCACATATGTTTATTTTTATTTTTATTTACACTGTTTTATTTTTTTTTATGGGAAAATGGGGGTGATTCAAACTTTTATTAGGGAAGGGGTTAAATGACCTTTATTAACACTTTTTTTTAACATTTTTTTTGCAGTGTTATAGCTCCCATAGGGACCTATAACACTGCACACACTGATATTTTACACAGATCACAGGCGTGTATTAGCACGCCTGTGATCAGTGTTATTGGCGCTTGACTGCTCCTGCCTGGATCTCAGGCACAGAGCAGTCATTCGCCGATCGGACACCGAGGAGGCAGGTAAGGGCCCTCCCGATGTCCTGCAAGCTGTTCGGGATGCCGCGATTTCACCGCGGCGGTCCCGAACAGCCCGACTGACTAGCCGGGATACTTTCACTTTCGCTTCAGAAGCGGCGGTCAGCTTTGACCGCTGCTTCTAAAGGGTTAATACCGCACATCGCCGTGATCGGCGATGTGTGGTATTAGCCGCGGGTCCCGGCTGTTGATGAGCGCCAGGACCGACGCGATGTGATGCTTCATATCGCGGGAGCCGGCGCAGGACGTAAATATACGTCCTGCGTCGTTAAAGGGGTTATCCAGGAAAAACTTTTATATATATATATATATATATATATATATATATATATATATATATATATATATATATATATATCAACTGGCTCCAGTAAGTTAAACAGATTTGTAAATTACTTCTATTAAAAAATCTTAATCCTTTCAGTACTTATGAGTTTCTGAAGTTGAGGTTGTTCTTTTCTGTCCAAGTGCTCTCTGATGACACGTGTCTCGGGAACCGCCCAGTTTAGAAGAGGTTTGCTATGGGGATTTGCTTCGAAACTGGGCGGTTCCCAAGACACGTGTCATCAGAGAGCACTTAGACAGAAAAGAACAACCTTAACTTCAGAAGCTCATAAGTACTGAAAGGATTAAGTTTTTTTTTATAGAAGTTATTTACAAATCTGCTTAACTTTCTGGAGCCAGATGATATATATAAAAAAAATGTTTTTCCTGGATAACCCCTTTAATGTCCAATGAGACCGTGCATTTTCAAGCGGTCCTATGGCCAATGAATCAAGCAAATGTGCAGAATGTCTGCCGGTATTTTCCAGCGGACATTCTGCACATTTTTAGCTGTGTGAACATGACCTTACACTCAGGGCTCAAGTCCTGCAGGAACGTGTGGGAACTGAGTTCCTGCACTTTTTCACAGCAGGAACAACGTTCCCATTAGCCCTTGAGTGGAAATCTTGGGTGATTTTCCACACTTTTTTGACCCCTGCTTATACTTCTCTGTACACATCAGCCTTCGGTAATGTCACATGGGGCCTCATGTTCCTAATTTTTCTCCTCTTCTAGAGGCAGCAAATGGCAGTAACATATGACGGTGATATCTGACAAAACAGGGTTTGTTTGTAGTCCGTAACCATGGAGACACATAGGCAATGCTTGACTTCTCTATTTTGGATACTTTGTAACAGGGATCTCTAAACGGCTGTCCGGGCATGCTGGGAGTTGTAGTTTTGCAACATCTGGAGGTCCACAGTTTGGAGACCATTGCATTAGATTAATAAACAAATAGTTGCAAAAGTTACAATGGTACCAGGAACAATATGTAGGATGATCATTATCTACTACCATGATTACTGATGATATCACGGCTCAGATCTATGACATCACTGCTCCAATGTAGACCCATTCATGAATAGGATATGCAAAGGTGTGCGGAACTAAAAACCCCAGCATGCGGGTTGATTGGTCAAGGTTGACCAATTTGTCATCTTTTATTCTTGTACTTCCTATTGGGAAACAGAGTATGCATAATGGAAGTTTTTCCTGACCAGTGTGCCTCCAGCTGTTGCAAAACTACAACTTCCAGCATGACCGGACAGCCGAAGGCTGTCCGGGCATGCTGGAAGTTGTAGTTTTGCAACAGCTGGAGGCACATTGGTTGGGAAGCACTTAATTAAATAGTTATGAACGTGACTGCAGGATCAGACAACACATCGTTTGTCTGTAGTCTGTTACCATGGAGACACATAGCCAACAGCTGTCCAGTTACCCTAGGAGTTGTAGTTTTGCAACAGCTGGAGGCACGTTGGTTGGGAAGCACTCGATTAAATAGTTATGAATGTGACTGCAGGATCAGACTACACATAGTTTGTCTGTAGTCTGTTACCATGGAGACACATAGCCAACAGCTGTCCAGTTCCACTAGGAGTTGTAGTTTTGCAACAGCTGGAGGCACATTGGTTGGGAAGCACTTAATTAAATAGTTATGAATGTGACTGCAGGATCAGACTACACATAGTTTGTCTGTAGTCTGTTACCATGGAGACACATAGCCAACAGCTGTCCAGTTCCACCAAGAGTTGTAGTTTTGCAACAGCTGGAGGCACATTGGTTGGGAAGCACTTAATTAAATAGTTATGAATGTGACTGCAGGATCAGACTACACATAGTTTGTCTGTAGTCTGTTACCATGGAGACACATAGCCAACAGCTGTCCAGTTCCACTAGGAGTTGTAGTTTTGCAACAGCTGGAGGCACATTGGTTGGGAAGCACTCGATTAAATAGTTATGAATGTGACTGCAGGATCAGACTACACATAGTTTGTCTGTAGTCTGTTACCATGGAGACACATAGCCAACAGCTGTCCAGTTACCGTAGGAGTTGTAGTTTTGCAACAGCTGGAGGCACATTGGTTGGGAAGCACTCGATTAAATAGTTATGAATGTGACTGCAGGATCAGACTACACATAGTTTGTCTGTAGTCTGTTACCATGGAGACACATAGCCAACAGCTGTCCAGTTACCCTAGGAGTTGTAGTTTTGCAACAGCTGGAGGCACATTGGTTGGGAAGCACTTGATTAAATAGTTATGAATGTGACTGCAGGATCAGACTACACATAGTTTGTCTGTAGTCTGTTACCATGGAGACACATAGCCAACAGCTGTCCAGTTCCACTGGGAGTTGTAGTTTTGCTTCACCCTCACTTGTACTACTCCCATTATTACTGATGACATCACGGCTCAGACGTTTGACATCATTGTTCATCCGTTCGTGCCCAAGACATACGCCAAGGTGTCCACACTGTCTGCCGGGGAATCTCCGCAGAGAACGCCGTCCGGAATTAAAGAGCGAGCAAATACCAGGTATTAATAAACAAGGATCCTAATTGGGTCGTGTACGGCTAATAGATTTTCTTCTAGAAAGATACACAGGATAATTGTTCTCTCCGAAGAGGTAAATATTCTCAGCCCATTTGTCTCCATAAATGATAGTCGGCGCAATATTCGCTTCAGAGATAATGGATAATTTATCGTCGGACACCCACACTACATACGTACAGGTTTCTCGTATGCCTTGCTAATTAATTACGGGAAAAGGTGATATTTACAGAGCGGCCGCATAATGAATTGCGGAAAAAAGAATCTTCTGCAGGGTTTGACCTCCTGGGATGCGAAGAGTCTGTGCGCTCTTTTCCGAGACTGTGAACCATTAAGGCTTCTCAGGTAGAGCTTAGGTGGATCTGTCTTCTTCTGCGTATTAAAGAAGCACTCCGGGGTTTTATTTATTTATTTTCATTAATTTTTTTTGCCCATATTACACACTCACTATCACTAGTCGTTCAGCGTCATTTTTTGTTATTCCAGTGCAGCTGCATCTATGTGTTTCGTTACTGTAACTAGGTCATGTGATCACCAGTCTGAATCTCCAAATCTTCCAGTCTGTCTGATATATGATGATGATATCATCATATATCACACCCGTTCTCAGCCCTCCCATCTCCAACTGCAATCTCTTTGGGATTAATATATAGTAATTGTACCCCTCCCCTCCTGCTCTATCTCTATGGGATCAGGATATAGAGTAATCTTACCCTTTCAGGTCTATCTGTATACTGCTGCTGCTGTCTCTATGGGATCAGGATATATATAGTAGTTATACCTATCCCTTCCAGCTCTATTTGTATACTGTTGCTGCTACCTGTATGAGACCGGGATATATAGTAGTTATACCTCTCCCCTCCAGCTCTATCTGTATACTGCTGCTGCAATCTCCATAGGAACAGGGTATATAGAAGTTATACACCTCTTCTCCAGCTCTATCTGTATACTGCTGCTGCTATCTCTGTAGGAACAGGGTATATAGTAGTTATGCACCTCTCCTCCAGCTCTATCTGTATACTGCTGCTGCTATCTCTGTAGGAACAGGGTATATAGTAGTTATGCACCACTCCTCCAGCTCTATCTGTATATTGCTGCTGCTATCTCTGTAGGAACAGGGTATATAGTAGTTATGCACCACTCCTCCAGCTCTATCTGTATACTGCTGCTGCTATCTCTGTAGGAACAGGGTAAATAATAGTTATGCACCACTCCTCCAGCTCTATTTGTATACTGTTGCTGCCATCTCTATGGTATCATGATATATTGTAGTTAAACACTTTCCCTCCAGTGTTACCTATGTAATTCTGCTATGTCTATACGATCAGGCTATATAGCAGTTATACCTCCCTCCCCCTCTCTATCTATATACTCTCCCATATACTCCATAGGATAAGGATATATAGTAGTTTTACACCTCCCCTATGGCTGAACTTCACTCCGTGCCGGATGACTGGCGATGCAGGGTGGAGGATGGTGAGGTCACGATCATGCCCCGCTCGTGATGTCACAACCATGCCCCCTCAATGCAAGTCTATGGGAGGAGACGTGATGTCTGTCATGCCCCTTCCCATAGACTTGCATTGAGGGGGCGTGGCTGTGACATCACAAGCCTCCAGCGCTACACTCTAAACGGATGCTGGTTGCAGCAGGGAGATCACGGGGGTGCCCAGCGGCGGGACCCCGGCGATCAGACATCTTATCCCCTATACTTTGGATAAGGGATAAGATGTCTAGGGGCGGAGTACACCTGTGGAACCGAAATGTATAGGAAAGGTCCACCAGCTATGAGCAAGGTCCACCACTGGGTGTTATTGTCTATCTAAGTAGTGTATGTAATCTCTTTAAAGTGTTGGCCCCCATGGGATCTACAATATAATACTATTGTTTTACAGTATAGTCATATAGCAAGACCATCATTTATAATTTCCTTCTAACTCCCTACTGTAAGCATATAGCCGGGCCCTCGTAAACTTATAAAACATTCTACAGGTCCTATTGCGTGGAAGGATCCTTTTGTAGGTGTTACGGCACCCAAGGTTCATAGGAGGGTTTTTAGCTTAGCTGTAGATGTCATGGGCACTTGCAATAAATGCATTAACAGCACAGTGACAGCGTGTTAACATATCTAGAAGCTGCACAATGTCCTTCCGCTTCATCTGTTTTGTTGCTATAATTTTAGCCATCACGGGTCAACAAGGGACAGAGTCATCCGATACCTCCGGGCTGCGGGATGGACGCTCAAAGTTTGGAGAAATTGTAGTGTTGAAGCTCAATGCTTAACAAAACAGTCAGCCGGCCATTTGCACCTCGGTAAATGGGCTTGTTTAGTGTAGAGCTGTCAAGCAGAATTTACATCCGCGGAGTGGGAAATCGTATTTGTGAGGCGATGTGTTAAAAGTGATTCTGTTTACTGTGCTGACGCTAGATAGCATGAAGCTTTCAGAAGAGCCAACAGCCTGACCTCATATTTCCTATTTACATAAGTACTTCAAAGCAGCAGCTTGGTTCCTCTCGAAACCTATATGCGCAAATATTCTTCCCTGCATTGCTAGGCATTAGAATGTCTCTAGCACAGTAGAAAATGCTGCGGATGCCAATTTCCAGTTCATACGGACTAGACGACTCAATTGTTTCATCCTGAAATGGGCACAGAGCTGTGGGTAAGCCTAGGCATACAGTGGGCAATGCATTTCTTATAATTATTCTGAATAATTCACCATTGATGAACAAAGAGACAACTGCACACATTCGGCACTGCTAGGCCCGTTATATACTTGGGATAGCTGGGCACAGTTGAGAATGCATGTTTCTTCAATGGGGAGAAGGAATTGGGCTGCTGCTGGACCCCAATGGTGGTGTCTCATCTTTGGTGGTACCAGGGCCGGCTCTGTCTATAAGCAAAATAGGCAGCCACCTAGGGTGCACTCTTGAAAAAGTGATCAAAAAGGCAACTACACAAAAGTGGTACCAGCAAAAACTAAAACTCATAGATATAGACACCTTTCTTTCGCCTCAGACGACAGACAGGCTAGATTTATTTTATCTCAGAAAGGATTAAAGGGGTATTCCAAGATTTTTTTTTCTGGACTGTGCTTCAGGGGCTGTAAAGTTAGTGTAGTTCATAATACAGTGTCTGTACCTGTGTTTCATGGTGGTTTCACAATTGTTACGTGATTTTTGGCCCAATGTTTATTTTTAACAGCATACAAAATGAGTGTTGTCTCAGGTTTCCTCAGGTTGCAGTGCTTCCCGAGACATTACATCACTAGTCAGGTGTTCAGAGGGAGCCTGGGTGGAGCGATCGCTAGGTGGGAGATCATTCTGCAGTGAATTGTTGATTTGCTACCACTGGAGGCACCCTAGTTAGAAAACACTGGTCTGTTGCATTGAAGGGAGCACAGATGTGTTTCAATGGGTGGGGTGGCTCATGTGTGTGAGGGAGAAAAATTACCTCAGGAATTATGGGACTTGTGGTTCGAGGGAGGGGATTCAAACTGGAAATAGCCATTTCAGCGTTATGGTGTACTCAGAACATAGTCATTTAGCTCCAAAACAAGAAGGGATATTTCCTAAGCATGCCCATTACTGTCTGACAGGTACGTACTAAATTCACCTTATGGTTGATAACCCCTTAAAATATGGATAACCTGGATGTATTATTTACCTGAAGACAATGGGTAATAGAACCTCACAGGAGCCCCTGTTATTCAAACCTAGTTCCAAAGTGTATATTGTGCATTCTTTGCATGGGGAAAAAAAAAAACAGCTGAGTCCCTGTTTGGCATTCTTTTATAATGAAATATGGCTGCTGATTTTCTGTTACTACAATATCTGCCCTTGAAGATGATTTGCTGCCGAACGCGAACAGCTGGTAACATCAAGCGATGCGGGGAGGCAGGCGGGAGCCTCGCAGATTGATAGCGGAAACCTAATTCTTCAATCTAACACCTTGTTCTGTCAGGAGTAAAGTGTCAAGGATTTAGCAGTCAATGCTCTGTCAAAATGTGCACTGAAGTCATATCATTATGGCTCATAATTTCATCACACGACATCTCCCTGTTTACCGAAGGCCTCGGGATTCGAGATGTTTGGAACCAAGTCTGTCCGGAATTTCTAGATATTCCTTGAAGGCTAGGAGAAGATCGGCAAACAGCAGATTCTTATTTTCTTCCAGATGATGTAGAATAAGGCAACTTTGCTTTCAGTTGTAGTATAATTTTACAGCTTCTATTTGTCTCCATGGTAACAGACTACAAACAAACACTGTGTAGTCTGATCCTACATTTACATTCCTTTTTATCTATTCCAATGTTTCCCAACCAAGCTGTTGCAAAACTACAGCTTCCAGAATGACTGGAGAGCCTTCGGCTGTCCAGGCATGCTGTAGATTGTAGTTTTGGAACAGCTAGAGGCATACTGGTTGAGAAACACCGATCTATTCTCTACTTCTAATATAGGTAAGCACAAACAATGGGGCACATGAAAAAAAGTAAGACTGTAGAAGTAGTAGTTTTGCAACAGCTTTGTTGGGGAGCACTGAAACTTAGAAGGGAATGTGACTGTATGATCAGACTGCACTGAGTTTGTTTGTAGTCTGTTACCATGGAGACACATAGGAGCTGTTATATATAAAGAAGAAGTATCATGGAAAAAAACATATTCCCTATCCGCAAGATAGTGGATAAGTTTTAGATTGCGGAGAGTCCGGCCGCTGGGGCCCCCCTGCGATCTCCTGCATGGAGCCCTGTTTCCTCCACAGGGGCTCGTCATGATCCCTGTTCAAAGCGGGGGCCACCATACCCCCTCCATATAGCTCTATGGGAGAGTTGTTCGTCTATCTTGGGCTCTCCCATAGAGCTATATGGATGAGGTGTGGCGGCCCCCACTTTGGGCCGCTGTGGAGGAGAGCCTGGGCTCCATACAGGGGATCGGACTCCCCGCGATCTAAAACTTATCCCCTATCCTGTGGGTGGGGATACATTTTTTTCCAAGATACTTCTCCTTTCAGTGCAAGGAAATTTTAAACTACAACTGACAATAAACATGAATGGTTTTATCATTTTAACCCTCAAAAGTGCTGACAAGAGGATTTTAATTCTCTCAATGCTGTTATTGAGTAACTGAAAGGAATGAAGAGACCCAGCACAGCACAGCAGACTTAGGGAGAAAGTAAAGGCATTGTGAGGGAGGGCAGGCTCAGTGCTTACCTCAGACATGCCCATTCCTGAGCAGAGGATGCCAGAATCAGTGAGCAGTGGAACAGAGGAATTTGTGAGCCAAATACAGAAGCTAGACACATAAAAAAAACATGTAAATCATTTGCATGACCTTCCATGGCCACTAAGTGGTCAACAGGTGGGCAATGGGTGAGTCATTCTGTATTACCACTAAGGTTATGTGATCAGACATACAGCATATTATTGGCTTCTTAGTTAATCCTGAAGTACATAAATTTAAATTCAAATGGATCCAATTTTTTATTGTAAAATTCAGTATGAATACAACTAGTTCTGGATCAGAATATTCATAATCAAGTTATTTAATTCCCAAAGGACCACCCCACAATGCCCTTAAAATACTGGGAATGCTGCAAAATGCCCACTTCTGGATGGGTTCATGTCAATCAAGAATGCTGGCAAGTGGTATGTATGTAGACATGAGTGGTGCCGCTTATAGGAAAGGTTCCAAAGAAACAGAAGAGCCTACATAGGTGGTAGTGGTCAAAAGTCCCAGTGGACCCAGTAAATGGGGGCTCACTGCCACCTCAAAGTAGCTCTTATTGTTTTTTCTATTGTATTCATGGAAATGATCTCATGATTTGTATGGCTCCCAATGGTGGAGTTTTTCTGGGGCATAAAAAGGGTGATTTATAAAGAGTTATGATAAGTTCATTGAAGCCCAAACAATGTTTTTGCACAGGGGTCCTCTACTATTGGTGTCCACCATATGTATCACTATGAGAAGCCTTCTACAAAGGTTTTGGAAGAATTGAGAAAGTTATCTAAAAAAGTATGGCGCCTGCATCTTATCTGCCACCTAGATTGCTCAAAAATAATATTTAACTGTTTTATAGTTTATTTTGAGTTCATCAATAAGGGGGTCTTACATCTATCTTCTCTATGATCAGGTGTTCTCACCAGATAAAGTATTCAGGGGATCCCCATGGCCCCTCCAGACTGTACGATTATGGACAATGACTTCTGCTGAAGGGAACTATTGCGTTTGTCTGGCAGTGAATGGGTTAAAATGCCAGCAATTTATTGCCTTCCACTTCAGAAATCTCTGGGGACATAGCAACTAAATCTTTGCTCAGCTACAGTACCTGCTAAACTTTCAAAGCAGCTTATGGGAAAGGGAAACATCCCAGCAGTGTTGATCTGCCAGGTGAAGACAGATGGGCTTTGAAACAGACACCGGTGTCATTCGGAGCTATCTTTACTTACCTTGCTCTCACGGATTATCTGGCTTCATTTAAAACCCTCTGCGAAAAGGTCTGACAGTGCCAGAAAATGCTGCAAACTCCACACTCGCTGCCTCCAGTGCTCTGCACCTGCCTCTGGGTTTAAAGGGACAGATCTAAGGGCGATCGGTCTCTGCAGTGGAACTGGGATGAGGCCACGGAGTGAACTGAGGCATTCTGGGATGTTGATTAAGGTTCGGAGAGAGTTAGCGGCAAAAAAACTATCAGGGCAATGTATACAGGTCAAAGAGCTCCAGAAGCTTATACTGACACTCTAAAAAAAACCACTCTAGCGCACAGGAAAATTACACTGATCCTTGGGGTACAGGATAACGACACTTGGGGTAGAGGATAATGACACTTGGGGTAGAGGATAATGACACTTGGGGTACAGGATAATGACACTGACCCTTGGGGTAGAGGATAATGACACTTGAGGTACAGGATAATGACACTGACCCTTGGGGTACAGGATAACGACACTTGGGGTACAGGATAATGACACTTGGGGTACAGGATAATGACACTGACACTTGGGGTACAGGATAATGACACTGACACATGGGGTTCAGGATAATGACACTGACACTTGGGGTACAGGATAATGACACTGACACATGGGGTTCAGGATAATGACACTGACACTTGGGGTACAGGATAAGGACACTGACACATGGGGTTCAGGATAATGATACGGATACTTGGGGTACAGGATAATGACACTTGGGGTACAGGATAATGACACTGACACTTGGAGTACAGGATAATGACAATGACACTTGGGGTACAGCATAATGACACTGCCACTTATGGTACAGGATAATGACACTTGGAGTACAGGATAATGACACTGACACTTGGGGTAAAGGATAATGACACTGACACTTGGGGTACAGGATAATGACAATGACACTTGGGGTACAGGATAATGACACTGACACTTGGAGTATAGTATAGGATAATGACACTGACACTTGGGGTACATGATAATGACACTTGGGGTACATGATAATGACACTGACACTTGGGGTACAGGATAATGACACTGACATTTGGGGTACAGGATAATGACACTGACACTTGGGGTACAGGATAATGACACTTGGGGTACAAGATGATAACACGGTGACACTTGGGGTACAGGATAATGACACTTGGGGTACAGGATAATGACACTTGGGGTACAGGATAATTACACTGACACTTGGGGTACATGATAATGACACTTGGGGTACATGATAATGACACTGACATTTGGGGTACAGGAAACTTGCACTGAAGGATACAGGAAAGGATAATGGGGTACAGGAAAGGGGTACAGGAAAGGATAATGACACTGACACTTGGGGTAGGAGATTATGACACTGACACTTGGGGTAAGGGACAAAGACACTGACACTTGAGGTACAGGATAATGAGTCTGACACTTGGGGTACAGGATAATGACACTGACACTTGGAGTACAGGATAATGACACTGACACTTGGGGTAGGAGATTATGACACTGACACTTGGGGTACAGGATAATGACACTGACACTTGAGGTACAGGATAATGAGTCTGACACTTGGGGTACAGGATAATGACACTGACACTTAGAGTACAGGATAATGACAATGAAACTTGGGGTACAGGATAATGACACTGACACTTAAGGTACAGGATAATGACACTGACACTTGGGGTACATGATAATGACACTGACACTTGGAGTACAGGATAATGACACTGACACTTGGGGTACAGGAGAATGACACTTGGGGTACAAGATGATAACACGGTGACACTTGGGGTACAGGATAATTACACTGACACTTGGGGTACATGATAATGACACTTGGGGTACATGATAATGACGCTGACACTTGGGGTACAGGATAATGACACTGACACTTGGGGTAAGAGATTATGACACTGACACTTGGGGTAAGGGACAAAGACACTGACACTTGAGGTACAGGATAATGACACTGACACTTGGGGTACAGGATAATGACACTGACACTTGGGGTACAGGATAATGACACTGACACTTGAGGTACAGGATAATGACACTGACACTTGGGGTACAGGATAATGACACTGACACTTGGGGTACAGGATAATGACACTGACACTTGAGGTACAGGATAATGACACTTGGGGTACAGGATAATGACACTGACACTTGGAGTACAGGATAATGACAATGACACTTGGGGTACAGCATAATGACACTGACACTTGTGGTACAGGATAATGACACTTGGAGTACAGGATAATGACACTGACACTTGGGGTACATGATAATGACACTGACACTTGGGGTACAGGATAATGACAATGACACTTGGGGTACAGGATAATGACACTGACACTTGGAGTACAGGATAATGACACTGACACTTGGGGTACAGGATAATGATAATGACACTTGGGGTACAGGATAATGATAATGACACTTGGGGTACAGGATAATGACACTGACACTTGGGGTACAGGATAATGACACTGACACTTGGGGTACAGGATAATGACACTGATACTTGGGGTACAGGATAATGACACTGACACTTGGGGTACAGGATAATGACACTGACACTTGGGGTACAGGATAATGACACTGACACTTGGAGTACAGGATAATGACACTGACACGGGGTAGGAGATTATGACACTGACACTTGGGGTACAGGATAATGACACTGACACTTGAGGTACAGGATAATGAGTCTGACACTTGGGGTACAGGATAATGACACTGACACTTAGAGTACAGGATAATGACAATGAAACTTGGGGTACAGGATAATGACACTGACACTTAAGGTACAGGATAATGACACTGACACTTGGGGTACATGATAATGACACTGACACTTGGAGTACAGGATAATGACACTGACACTTGGGGTACAGGAGAATGACACTTGGGGTACAAGATGATAACACGGTGACACTTGGGGTACAGGATAATTACACTGACACTTGGGGTACATGATAATGACACTTGGGGTACATGATAATGACGCTGACACTTGGGGTACAGGATAATGACACTGACACTTGGGGTAAGAGATTATGACACTGACACTTGGGGTAAGGGACAAAGACACTGACACTTGAGGTACAGGATAATGACACTGACACTTGGGGTACAGGATAATGACACTGACACTTGGGGTACAGGATAATGACACTGACACTTGAGGTACAGGATAATGAAACTGACACTTGGGGTACAGGATAATGACACTGACACTTGGGGTACAGGATAATGACACTGACACTTGAGGTACAGGATAATGACACTTGGGGTACAGGATAATGACACTGACACTTGGAGTACAGGATAATGACAATGACACTTGGGGTACAGCATAATGACACTGACACTTGTGGTACAGGATAATGACACTTGGAGTACAGGATAATGACACTGACACTTGGGGTACATGATAATGACACTGACACTTGGGGTACAGGATAATGACAATGACACTTGGGGTACAGGATAATGACACTGACACTTGGAGTACAGGATAATGACACTGACACTTGGGGTACAGGATAATGATAATGACACTTGGGGTACAGGATAATGATAATGACACTTGGGGTACAGGATAATGACACTGACACTTGGGGTACAGGATAATGACACTGACACTTGGGGTACAGGATAATGACAATGACACTTGGGGTACAGGATAATGACCCTGACACTTGGGGTACAGGATAATGACACTTGGAGTACAGGATAATGACACTGACACTTGGGGTACAGGATAATGATAATGACACTTGGGGTACAGGATAATGACACTAACACTTGGGGTACAGGATAATGACACTGACACTTGGGGCACAGGATAATGACACTTGGGGTACAGGATAATGACACTTGGGGTACAAAATAATGACACTTTGGGTACAAGATAATGACACGGGGTACAGAACCATTAGAAACTTACACTTAGATATAGGACAATGACAAACTCACACCTATTGCTTCTACTCTGCTGGGACTTGCAGTTTCTTACAGGCAGGTGAGCAGACATAGATGTATAGTCCTGTAATCCTGTTCTAACCCTTGGATATGACCTCACACAGGCACAATGATAATGTATCTTAATAAGAATGTACAGAACTCCTTAGAGAACACCTAACGCATAAGAAACCCATGGAGAGCGGAGATTTAGATAAATGCCGCATATTCCTATAAAACAATCATCTGGTCCCCAAAGAGTTAAAGGAAATGGAATTTAAACAATAAATAAATGATTCTGGCATTACTCCAGTAAGACGGCTCCATACCCTGCTGTAATATACGGAGCGCAGACCCCGCGCCTGTTCTCCACTTTATACATATATTTATGAGCAGGTGTAGGTTAAAGTCAATTATACTTATTATATTTTTTTATTCCACGCATGGTTCCTGAAAGCATTGGGGAAATTACACCAATGAAACCAGAGCCAGGGATTTAAAGCTACAGCTACTGCAAAAATCATATCGTAAATGAGGATATCATCGGTGAAAATATTGTAAAAAACTATTTGTTTAACATTTTGTATTCACTACAAAATATAGGCTGTGTATATGCTACGTGGGACCCAACCCCTAAAAGAAATAAGACATTTTTTCCAAAGGCGTTTCCGAAGCAGAAAAATTCTGATTCCTCTCTCCGCCAAAGAATATACATGTTCATTCTTTCGGCGGAATATGCCCAGAAATGCATTGCTGTCTATTCATTCCTGAGTGGTCCTATTACTGGCCGAACATGCTGTTTGCGGAATCTATGCCTGTGTTTTCCGGACAGACATTCTGCAAATTTTCCACTGCATGTGAAAAATGTATAAATAATATGTATAAATAAAAATATATTAATATCATTAATATATATATATATATATATATATATATATATATATATATATATATTTTACGATAGATTGTTTTTGGTAAAGCCTAGACCATTGCTTTCCAACTATTGTGCCTCCAGCTATTGCAAAACTACAACTCCCAGCTTGCATGCTTGTGCCACTCAGTTGAGTGTGCATGCATTTTAAATGTGCAGAGGGAGTGAATACCGCTGTGGGTCTCTGCATTGTGCTAAGATTTGCATAAACTCATGGCAAAAACACCCAAATCGCTTAATTCATGGTGTTTTTGCTGAATCAAAACATTCTAACGATAGTTAAAACAAAACTAAAAATGGTAACGTTTATTTTGTATCTAGCTTAAGGGTGGGCCATAGTGTCAATTCTACTGGTGGTGCAATCCAAAACTGGAGTGGAGAAAGCTGCTGTCAGACACTTCTTGGTCTTTTTCCCGTTCCCTGAGAACATAAATAGTTTCCCAACCTTCCCAAAATCCGCCGTAAGAACCCACCCTTAGAAACAAAATTTGATTTGAGCTTAGAAAAACATACACCCCTAAAATTAGCTTATATATATATATATATATATATATATATATATATATATATACATTGTCTTCAAATCCATAAGGGGACATTTTCGAGAGGCTGAGAATACCCTGGGCGCTCTAGTTTGGCTCCTAACTGGCCAATAAGCGGTGACGGCCCTGGCTGAGATGATCAGCGCCAGATAAGTTTCCAGATTACCAGCCTCGGCCGGTCAGTCAGCTCACGCTGACCGCATCTCTCTACCCCTTCCCTCAGCATGTTTTAAATGATGTTCCAATAAAGAAGACGTTTTAACTTCACTAGTGGGTGAGGGCAATCTACTTTTTTCTACTTGCATACTAGATTTGTAAATCACTTCTATTAAAAAATCTTAATCCTTCCAGTACTTTTTAGGGGCTGTATACTAAAGAGAAATCCAAAAAAGAAATGCATTTCCTCTGATGTCATGACCACAGTGCTCTCTGCTGACCTCTGCTGTCCATTTTAGGAACTGTCCAGAGCAGGAGAAAATCCCCATAGCAAACATATGCTGCTCTGGACAGTTCCTAAAATGGACAGCAGAGGTCAGCAGAGAGCACTGTGGCCATGACATCAAAGGAAATGCATTTCTTTTTTGGAAGTACTGGAAGGATTAAGATTGTTTAATAGAAGTGATTTACAAATCTGTTTAACTTTCTGGCACCAGTTGATTTAAAAATAAAAAATTTCCACGGAAGTTCCCCTTTAAAGTCAAAGGGGTTTAAGGGATTTGCCGGAATCTATTCAAAAACAAATCAGGGGTCGTTGCAGTGGTTGTGGAACGCTTAGTAAAGCTTAGTAATTTCAGAAAATCAGGGGCGACCGTATATGTACTAGAAGATGCTACAATTTCTGCTCTCAATATTCTATATCATTTTGTATCGAGATGTGGACGTATAGACTTGCACGTTGCTTTGTTTCATATAGTTTCATAGCCGTACACAATGGAGCGCATGAAACCTTCCAGTCTTAAAGAACAAGAGGTCGGCACTGGGAATTGTTTTATGCCCAGGCTTAGGCTACAACACAGCGACAGCAATAGGAAGAGGATAAAAGGCAGGCACTCTTTGTTCTGTAGATCAGTCCATGGATATTTCTTTCATTTGTGATGCATGAACAATTGACAAACAGTAGACACTGGACGTGCAGCTACTGGTGTAGTTACAGGCATTTCACATCACTCTGAACTACAGCATAGTCAGAAGAAGCATCTGGAGTGATGTGTAACAGCTGTAACTACTCAGGTGTAATCACAAGAAACATCCAGAGTGATGTGAAACGCAGCTACCGGTGTAGTTACAGCCGTTTCCGAGTGACGTGAAACGGCTGTAACTACACCTGAGTAGTTACAGCCGTTTCACATCACTCGGAAACAGCTGTAACTACACCGGTATCTGCACATGCAGCATCTACCCTTCTTTTGCATTATTCAATATCCACAGACTGATCTATAGAACAGAGAGTGCTTCCCATTTATCCTCTTATTATTGCTACATTAAACTCTATACATATTTATTTCCACTAAAACGTAACTATTTCTTATTTATTTCCTCCACTCTGTTCTGTAAACACACACAAAAAAATTATAATATATATATATATATATATATATATATATATATATATATATACATATACATATAAAACTAATAATATCTCAATACAGTTTTCCATTAAACATACTCGCCTCCCTGTCGGAATCCCAAGGTTGTATGTTTGCATGTTTAAATAACTAAAGGGGAAAAACACAGACACATTATGGAAAGAATACGCTGCGGAGGTTAATTAGGAACAATGGGAAGTGTGTCGACAAAATGAGACTGGAAGGCTCCCGAAGGGATGGACCAACTGGGGTCACGGCGAAAAAAACAACAAAAAAAACGTTTCGTCTGAAACCCAGACAGGCTTCTTCTCTATGGGCTCTCAGCTATATTTATGTCGGCCATCGCTTCCTAATTAGTTTTTAGTTAGCAATAATTTGACAAGACTTGTTCTCGTGCAAACAGGGGAGATGAGGATCGCTGGAATCAGCCTTGCTTTCGGCTGAAATCCCGGAAGGCAAAAAAAAAATTAAATACACAAACTACTTATCAACGTAATTGTGTTTCAGAGGAAGATTCTGATATTTCCCTAGTAAAATATTTACCTTTTTCTTGCTTAAAAAAAATACAAATTAAAATCAGTGCGTCCTGTGTGCGCGGCTGTAATCAGAGATGGAGGGAGCCCTTTATCTTTGCGTGAGCATCGTGCAGTGTTTATGTAAGTCAGAACAGCATAGTGTGTAATGTTAAAGGGGTACTCCAGGGTAGAGCTGGGCGGTATACCGGTACATACCGAATACCGAAATTTTTGTGCTGTACGATATGAATTTTAACCCATATCGCAATACCAGTTTGGCTCCTCCCCCTCGGGAATGAATTAATCAGCCCAGCGCTGCGCTGTCCCCACATCAGGAAACTAATCCGATGTGACCTGAAGGTTTCTGAAACTAGAGACGCAGCCCCGCATAGAATGCGAATGCTGCAGGGATATCGCGGGGGTCCCAGCAGTGAGCCCCCCGTGATCAGACATTTTATCCCCTATCCTTTGGAAAGGGGATAATATTTTTTTCCCGGAATACCCCTTTAAAGCCAATGGGGCATGTGTACTGCGGCATCCCATTTTGATAGTTTGCAAACATACACATGGTTTGCACATTTGTGATGTAAATGAGGCCAAAACCAGAATGCGTGTCATAAAATGTCTAACTTACTAGAGAAAAACATGGTTTTGATACTCAGTCAATAGTTGTTTGGGCTCATATATTGCATTTTTAGTGACTCCACTTCACATGTAACTCGTTTTGAGTAGTTAAAGGATATTAACATGCACACTTTTATAGAACTGTTAGGCGCCTATATGAGTCTGCACCTCTTGTGAGATAAAGGCAGTATAAACAGTTTGTATGAAGGGAGCGAGTACATAGAGCGAGTAAGGAGACAACAGGCTGGAAGAGTTAATTTGACGAGAGACTTGGGTTCACACCTTTCCGGCTTCCCAGAAGACACCTATCTGTTTTAATTGTCTGCTGGCTTCTTATGCCTCAATTCAGATACAGTCCCAAATGGGAGAGAGGGAACGTGAATGTTAATGGAACGGTCTGTCCATCAAACCTGCGGATCGTATATAGCAGCAGCAGATGTGTCTTGGCAGCGCGTGATGATGTAATATGGAGGTGATCGTACAGGTGTGCATGTTAATGAGAAAACGCTGTCTCCACCATCTTCATCACTCCATCAACATGCCCAATACCTTACCTGCATGTCAATACAATTTACAAAATAAGCATATCTACCTATCAATCCATCTATCTCATATCTATCTATCTATCCATCTATCTCATATCTATCTATCCATCTATCTTATATATATATATATATATATATATATATATATATATATATATATCTATCTCATATCTATCCATCTATCTTATATATATATATATATATATATATATATATATATATATATATATCTCATATCTATCTATCCATCTATCTTATATATATATATATATATATATATATATATATATATATATCTATCTCATATCTATCTATCCATCTATCATATATATATATATATATATATATATATATATATATATATATATATATATATATCTCATATCTATCTATCCATCTATCTTATATATATATATATATATATATATATATATCATATCTATCTATCTACCTATCAATTCATCTATCTCATATCTATCTATTCATCTATCTATCTCATATATATCCATCTATCTTATATCTATCTATCTATCTCATATCTATCTATCTCATATCTATCTATCTCATATCTATCTCATATCTATCTATCTATCTCATATCTATCTATCCATCTATCTCATATCTACCTATCTATCCATCTATCTTCTATCTATCTATCTATCTATCTATCTCATATCTATTTATATATCTCATATCTATCTATCTATCTATCTATCTACCTATCTATCTATCTCATATCTATCTATCGATCTATCTATCTATCTATCTATCTCATATCTACCTATCTATCCATCTATCTTAAATCTATCTATTTATATATCTATCTCATATCTATCTATCATCTCATATCTATCTATATCATATCTATCTATCCATCTATCTATCTCATATTTACCTATCTATCCATCTATCTTCTATCTATCTATCTATCTATCTCATATCTATCTATATATCTCATATCTATCTATCTATCTCATATCTATATCATATCTATCTATCTATCTATCTCATATCTATCTATCCATCTATCCATCTATCTCATATCTACCTATCTATCCATCTATCTTCTATCTATCTATCTATCTATCTATCTCATATCTATCTATATATCTCATATCTATCTATCTATCTATCTATCTATCTCATATCTATCTCATATCTATCTATCTATCCATCTATCTTATATCTATTTATTTATCTATCTCATATCTATCTATAAAAAACAAATAGATGCAGCACACCACAGCTTGAAAATCACGGTGTAAGGTTTATTCCATAGTGTATTCCAATAGACAACGTTTCACCAGCCTCAGGCTGTCTATTGGAATACACTATGGAATAAACCTTACACCGTGATTTTCAAGCTGTGGTGTGCTGCATCTATTTGTTTTTTATGGATTAAGGAACCGAAGACCGAGGCTCCAAGCATGCTAGCACCCCGTTCAAAATTACTTACCTATCTTGATGTGCTGTTCATATTTGGACTCTATCTATCTATCTCATATCTATCTTTCTATCTATCTCATATCTATCTATCTCATATCTATCTATCTGTCTGTCTATCTGTCTGTCTATCTATTTTTTATCTATCTATTAATAAACATAGGAGGAGGGACACTAGACTCCTCACTCTAGTTCAATTTAGGATAATTTCTTCATTATTATAATTTCATTCTCAAAGAGTTGTACATGCTTAAACATACCTGCTTTCATTGATAAACAGCACTTCAAGAGGTGGTTTGTGGTATTGCAGCTCAACCCTATTCATTACAATGGAGCTGAGCTATAATACCATTTTTGCATGGACAAGTGTGGTGCTTTTTTTGAAAAAGGCAGAATTTTTTTTTAAGCCTTTACAACAACTTTTAATAATCTACTAAATGATACTTAATATGCACAGTGGGCATTTTAATAAGAGCACTATTGTGAGGTTGTGACACTATGAGCTATGAGTTATGAAGATGTTACTTACGTTTTATTAAGACTGTCCAAACCTGGCACTGTAGGTACTATTATGAGGTAAGCCTTATGAGCGCTGCTCTAAAGGTTGGCACTCTATACGCTCCTGGTATGTCAATAAGGATTGCTATAAGTCTGGCACTATTGGCATTGAGATGATAAAAAGATTTACCATAAAGCTGGCACTTACGAGACTATTGTGAGGTTAGTATTATGAGCGCTGCTCTGAGGTTGGCACTTTGAACACTCTGAGTGCTATGAGGCTGACAATAATGGCACTGCTGAGATGTTAACAAGAATTACAATATGGCTGACACTACAAGAATTATATGTTGAGGTTATTAACATGGGTACTAGTATTATTATTGACAATCTTTGGGGTGTGGTCACACTATTCAGGGGTGGGGCTTATTTCTGATAAAAAAACACCCTATCATATCACATGTGTTTCTTTTCTTACTTCATTGTTGGAAGTGGAGGGTTGGGGGAGGTCTTATGAAATATTTTACTTTATAAGGTTCATGTTTTAACCATTTCATTCCTGTTCCACAATAATATGTTCACATTTGTCAAAGTCCTAGACCTGGATAAAAAAAAAAAAAAAAGTAAAGAACAATGCTGTTCCTTTTTGTCTCTTACCATTTTCCAGAAAGTTCCAGAAAGAGCTGAAAATATGTTTCATTTCTTCGGCATCACAGTTTTATTGACATTTTTGTCACACGTATTTGGGGAACAAACACCTTCAGATTGATACTTTCCTATATAAAGTTGAGATTTCATATCCACAGCCTCTTTGGGGATTATTCATTTATTGAATAAGATACAGCGGGGTCAGAGACAATTCTACATAGACATCTAGACGCCTTGGCCTTGCTTCACTCCCTCCTTGCTGTTGGGCATTATTAGCATGTTCCATGTCACGTGCGACACTCACACCTCGCACAGCTTCATACTAAAGCCTCTCGCTGGGCTTGTTCTGCCAAATTAAGAAATCCTTTTGATAGCATTAACAGGCTTTCTCCTTGAGAGCGGAAAGGACGGTAAAGAATTTATTCTCACCCAGGATGAAATAGTGGATATATATCACACTTTTCATATGACAAGCCCGGGAGGGGAGGACAGCACATTTTTGATACCCAGAGGGGAAATCCCATGATGCCGATTTTTCTCCTGCACGGCTCCTATATGGATCAAAGTGCATTCTATCTCTAGGCAATGAAAGAACATGTAGAAATGTGGAAAATGTGGAATCACTTAAAGAGCAATGCCCGTCCATGTGAATCAGACATAAATGGTGCAGTAAACACTCTTCAGGTATATGGTAATGAAACTGAAGATTTTACCGCAAACTTTTTTAATTCAGAATGACCTCATATATACAAGAAAATAACAACTCTGATACTGCCTAAATGTACAAGAATATAACTACAATAATACTGCTACCTATATAAAAGAATATAGCTACTATATTACTGCCCCCTATGTACAAGAATATAACTACTATAATACTGTCCCCTATGTACAAGAATATAACTACTATAATACTGCTCCTATATACAAGAATATAACTACTATAATACTGTCCCCTATGTACAAGAATATAACTACTATAATACTGCCCCCTATGTACAAGAACATAACTACTATAATACTGCCCCCTATGTACAAGAATATAACTACTATAATACTGTCCCCTATGTACAAGAATATAACTACTATAATACTGCTCCTATATACAAGAATATAACTACTATAATACTGCCCCCTTTATACAAGAATATAACTACTATAATACTGTTCCTATATACAAGAATATAACTACTATAATACTGCCTCCTATGTACAAGAATATACCTACAATAATACTGCCCCTATATACAAGAATATAACTACTATAATACTGCTCCTATGTACAAGAATAGAACTACTGTAATACTGCCCCCTATGTACAAGAATAGACCTACTACTAATACTGTTGATAAGTCTCTTAATTATGGAGGATTTTCACATCTATCTGAAGCTGCTCCCTAATTTCTTGTTTACAATAACCCTTTCTATTAATAACTTTAAACGGATTCAGCCATAGATATTAACATCTCCACCTTCTTTGTTGAGATTCGACAACCTGCTAAGCCTTACATTTCAATATTGTTTTGCAAAACAGAATAAATTAGAGATTCTGGGATCCGGTCCAGGCAGATAAGAGTAAATAACCGCTGTAATATGGGTGGATGTCTCCGGTGATCATTTGGAATCATACGGCTTTCCTGCTTCTCGTGATTTAAAATTGGCCAACGCGAGGCTTTGAACATGGCAGCTTTGGATGGATTTGTCCTCTCGGGATGCATTTTAGTCATAATTGAAGCAATGTACCAGAGGTAACACCTCCACAGTAATATTGGGAAAGGTCATTCGAGTCCCTCGTGTGAGAGACAGCTGGTGGGATGGTGGAACATCGACCCACGAAAGCAGCTCTGGGGGCCACACACTCATTGAAAACACTCAAGCTCGTGAGTTGGCCAGAAACATTGGCCAAGCCAGTTGTTCGCTTCACCAAATGACATCGTCTGATGGTAAATAAATGTAGCCGTACACGTCATGTTTGTTTGTTCCCTGGCTTCTGAAGAGTAAAGGGATATGAGTGGTTTTGATGTTCTGAATGGAAGAGCAGGGGAGTTGTAGCCACTTCAAATGATCTCTTTTCTTTCCATGGAGTCATAGAGCTGATATTCACTTTGAATTGGGCTTGAAGCTGACTACAAAGATGCCGCTCAGGTTGTGTTGTTCACTTTTATCTCTTTTTTTATTTATTTCTTAAGGGGTTGTTTGAACTTTTAACCGGAATGTACTGGGTCTACAGAAAGTATATGTGTGTGACTCCATACCGCATGGCTTCGTAACCTCTTCTGTGATGTAGACCCCTTTGAGTTCAGACGGATTCACAGACCTCTTCTTGGAATACTTGTTCATCATGAGTGTAGATGGTAATAAGCGTGGTCATATTATGGCTCTGAGTATGGCGGAGATAAATTTATGGTGTTCAAGAAAACTTTCATATGACTTTTTTATTCTACGAAAGCTGTGGTCAACCATGGCAACAGTGTCCTTCATCCTTTAGGCAGGGTTTTCACAGTGACTTTGGCTTTGACACAGGTGGTTAAGCCAATGATAGCAGTGCCACATGTCTGCGTCCCAGTGAATGTGGTTCGGTTGCAGACCACAGATTTGATGTGGACACGTGATACTACAATCTTTGACCACGTGACCTGTGTAACAGCCTAAATCTCTATGTAGAGCTAGCCTTAAAGGGCCACTCCACGCCTAGACATTTTATCCCCTGCACAGAGGATGCCGGGTGCAGCAGGGAGATCTCGGGGACCCCCCACGATCAGACATCTAGGGGATAAGATGTCTAGGGGTGGAGTACCCTTTTAAAGAGCAAGTTCAAAGTTGTAAGCCCCTGAGACCTTCAGTTCCAGTGCATGGAGATAAAGGGCACCTTTGGCAGTACGGTTTCCAAGGCTTACTGTTTCATTCAAGTCCTGTTCTTCAGAAAAGTGATCGGGCATAGAACTTTGATGAGCGTGGTATCATAGTCTCAACTACTGTACAACCTAGCGTGGCCTGTGTCTCCCCACGCTGGAAGTGAAGATTTCGTGTACTCACAACTTTGGACTTCACCTTGAGCTTTTGCTTTTTGCATTTTTGATGGTTAGTGGGAGGAGGACAGCCCCACTTTGGTATAGTTCATATAGATGCTCCTTAGTTCTCCGTTGGTGTCCTACACCCTCTTGTTAGTATACTGAGATTCTGAGACTTGTGGTTCTAACACAGATATAAGCTCTGCCTTCGAACCTTATGGAGTGATCAACCATATCACAGGAAAGAAGGAATCAGCTTTATTCTAGTTACAAGGCATCACTCCTCCTACACCTGCTGAAAAGATAGACTTGGCAACCAAATTAGATACGGTCAATATACACAGCCATGTGACACATTGTTTTTAATGATAATGGATTCCCCCCATGTGACACTTCCATAGATAACACAGTAAACTGTAACAACAAAACCTATATTAATGAGTTCTCTATAGGATGTAATTAGCAGGTCACAATAGCTGCAGTGACTTCTGTCGCCATTAGGAAGGCATTTAAACACTATATATATATATATATATATATATATATATATATATATATATATATATAATATTTACATTAATCTAGTAATGTAGTTTTTTTTTTGTTTAGATTTTTTACTGCACTTTTCTGCACTTGCTCTGCAGCACTGGATACACTACACTATAGACTGATGTGGTGTCCTTATGACTTAAGACTGATATATACTTTCTATATATCATTGGCTCAATCTGATTAACAGACTCAAATGCGAGATAAGCCGCTGTGTGGAGTTTACACTAATCCCTAAACATCCCTCAAATCCTGGTGTCTCCCAAATCCTTGTGTTAATCTGTGTCTGCTGAGCCTGGCCATGAAGGGTGCCAGGATGTTCCCAGACACTGCAGAAAATACAAGCGTTCAGTAAAGAAATAAGACAGGAATCAAATAAGTACTAGATGTGGATTGTATAACAATATGTGTTACTGTGTGTCAGTGCAAACCATCCGGAGAACCACTTTAACAAGTGTTGTTTGTGCAGTAAAGTAAGGAGCAGTATTATAGTAGTTATATTCTTGTATATAGGAGCAGTATTATAGTAGTTATATTCTTGCATATAGGGTGCAGTATTATAGCAGTTATATTCTTGTATATAGGAGGCAGTATTATAGTAGTTATATTCTTGTACACAGGAGCAGTATTATAGTAGTTATATTCTTGTATATAGGAGCAGTATTATAGTAGTTATATTCTTGTACATAGGAGCAGTATTATAGTAGTTATATTCTTGTATATAGGAGGCAGTATTATAGTAGTTATATTCTTGTATATAGAAGGCAGTATTATAGTAGATATATTCTTGTATATAGGTGCAGTATTATAGTAGTTATATTCTTGTACATAGGAGCAGTATTATAGTAGTTATATTCTTGTATATAGGAGGCAGTATTATAGTAGTTATATTCTTGTATATAGGAGCAGTATTATAGTAGTTATATTCTTGTATATAGGAGGCAGTATTATAGTAGTTATATTCTTGTATATAGGAGCAGTATTATAGTTTTTATATTCTTGTATATATCAGGCAGTATTATAGTACTTATGGTGGGACAAAAAAGTATTTAGTCAGCCACCAATTGTGCAAGTTCTCTCACTTAAAAAGATGAGAGAGGCCTGTCATTTTCATCATATGAGAGACATTATGAGAAAAAAAATCTATAAAATCACATTGTCTGATTTTTAAAGACTTTGTTTGCAAATTATGGTGGAAAATAAGTATTTGGTCACCTACAAACAAGAAAAATTTCTGGCTCTTACAGACCTGTAACTTCTTCTTGAAGAGTCTCCTCTGTCCTCCACTTGTTACTTGTATTAATGGCTCCTGTTTGAACTTGTTATCAGCACAAAACATACCTGTCCACAACCTCAAACAGTCACACTCCAAACTCCACTATGGCCAAGACCAAAGAGCTGTCGAAGGACACCAGAAACAAAATTGTAGACCTGCACCAAGCTTGATGTGAAGAAATCAACCGTGGAAGACATACAAGACCACTGATAATCTCCCTTGATCTGGGGCTCCATGCAAGATCTCACCCCGTGGTGTCAAAATGATCACAAGAATGGTGAGCAAAAATCCTAGAACCACATGGGGAGGACCCAGTGAATGACCTATAGAGAGCTGGGATCAAAGTAACAAAGGCTACCATCAGTAACACACTACGCCTCCAGGGACTCAAATCATGCAGTGCCAGACGTGTCCCCATGCTTAAGCCAGTACATGTCCGGGCCCGTCTGCAGTTTTCTAAAGAGCATTTGGATGATCCAGAAGAGTACTGGGAGAATGTCATATGGCCAGATGAAACCAAAGTAGAACTTTTCAGTAAAAACTCAACTCATTGTGTTTGGAGGAGGAAGAATGCTGAGTTGCATCCAAAGAACACCATACCTACTGTGAAGCATGGGGGTGGAAACATGCTTTGGGGCTGTTTTTCTGCTAAGGGACCAGGACGACTGATCCATGTAAAGGAAAGAATGAATGGGGCCATGTATCGTGAGATTTTGAGTGAAAACCTCCTTCCATCAGCAAGGGCATTGAAGATGAAACATGGCTGGGTCTTTCAGTATGACAATGATCCCAAACACACCGCCCGGGCAACGAAGGAGTGGCTACGTAAGAAGCATTTCAAGGTCCTGGAGTGGTTTAGCCAGTCTCCAGATCTCAACCCCATAGAAAACCTTTGGAGGGAGTTGAAAGCAAATGTTGCCCAGCGACAAAACATCACTGCTCTAGAGGAGAACTGCATGTAGGAACGGGGCAAAATACCCGCAACAGTGTGTGAAAACCTTGTGAAGACTTACAGAAAACGTTTGACCTTTGTCGTTGCCAACAAAGGGTATATAACAAAGTATTGAGATGAAGTTTTGTTATTGACCACATTTGCAAATAAATTCTTTGAAAATCAGACAACGGGATTTTATGGATTTTTTTTTTCTCATTATCTCTCTCATAGTTGAGGTATACCTATGATGAAAATTACAGGCCTCTCTCATCTTTTTAAGTGGTAGAACATGCAGAATTGGTGGCTGACTAAATACTTTTTTGCCCCACTGTATATATTTTTTTATGTACAGAGCAATATTATAGTAGTTGTTCATAGAAAAGTGCTATTGTAATAGTTATGTTCTTATACATAGGGGGCAGTATTTTACTAGTTACATTTTCTAAAAATCCTTAATCTGGGCAGTTCCACATCTCATATCCCTTAAATCCCTTACTGTCAGCCAGTGTACACATCATAACAGTATTTTCTGTCTCCTTGAAGCTGCCAGCTCCTTCTCATCCTTCTCTGCTCTCCGCGCTGTGGGAAATGAATGTGATAAATTTTAAGTCTTAGTAAAAGTATTCAGGTCAAGGTAAGGTCGGGCCCATGTGATCCCAAGATGGGGATTTTGATGCTGCTTAGGAATTCTGAATTCTAGGAAAGGTAATGCATAAATTACATGCACGCGTCTATATATTGATAGATGCTCAGCTCCTGACACATGCTTTCCTGTCACCCAGGCAATGCTGTGCTTTATATGAAGTCTGCTTGAGGAAATAAGCCATACAGTTCAGAATCGGGGGGGGAGGGGGGGGGGGGGGGGGGGAGAGATCGTGACATAGGGATATCCATTTCTCCATTTCTTCTTGTCTTGAAATTGTAGCTTTTGGATATCCTTACTTCTTGACTAGTTAAACAGAGTTATTGTAGGTACTTATGTGAGTTCATAGTCTTCCTTTCTGGTATTGTGGCCTCAGTGGGAATCTACAGGACAACATTAGGGTGTCATCCACCATAGTCGGTAGCTTTCCAGTTTACCAAGATGAGAAGAAATTATGGTAGATCATTGCTTTGTCATCATCGTGCACAGAGAGTAATGGCCCACGGTGCAATAAAATGTCTACATATGGTCAATTCCAGATATAGATACAAATATAATAAAAAGAAGAGTAGGGGCTTTACATAGATAATGGTACTATATCAACTAAGTTGCTGATGTTGTGTCTACTTTGGGACCTACCTCGATGGGCCTTATGTCTGACCCTGACTGTCCCTTATCGCCCTGCCTGTTCACCCAAAATTGCCCCCAAGGACATCTCTTCGAGGGGCCCTATATATGACCCTGGCTGTCTCTTATCACCCTGCCTGTTCACTCAAGATTGCTATCCAGGGCGTTCCTTTGAGGGGCCCTATGTCTGACCCTGAATGTCCCTTATCACACTGCCTGTTCACGCAAGATTGCTGCCTGCAGCGGTAATCTTGTCTGTATGGCAGGGTGATAAGGAACAGTCAGGGTCAGACATAGGACCCCTCGAGGTAAGACCCAATGAAGACACAACATCAGAGAATAAGTCAATATATTATCTACTTACGGCCCCTACTCTGATTTTCATTATATCTGTATCTATATCTGGAATTGACCATATATGAATAGTGCCTACACGTGTTCATAATTCATGATATTTGTTTTTTTGTAGGGTGTGTTTAATCTACAATTAACATTTTTAATGATCTATTAAAAGCTAAAACAAGTCAGTTTTCAATGGTGATGGTCAAGTGCAAGATAGTAGAGGTCAGCTTCCGTCTGACAATATAGAAGTTGTGTTATAAAGACGAATGAGGAGTTAGAGGAGGTGAAGTACAATTTGTTGTAAGAGGCTGAAAATACAGACTACAGTGCACATAGCCTAAGACGCCTTCCAATATCCCTAATGTGCCTAGGTCTAGATAAATGTTAGGATAACCACAGAGATAAAATATGGCTTCCCCAACCATCATTTCTATAGAACAGCACTGGAAGAAATCAGCTATGATATTGCTTTTACTAGATCTTCATAGTTGACTAAGCCGGGAAACGACCAACACGTGAGAGACGCAGATTCTCCAAGTTAGCTCTGGGGAAATGCATGGTGGCTGCCATGTTTAATGAGGTCTGCACATATTATTTGCCATCAATTAGAAATTGACTCAAGTGCTTGTGATACATTGGAAGTGCCTGTCGAGGCCCAGTGACCCGAAGTGAAGCAATATGGAGAAAGTGGAGCAAAAAATTATCATACAGGCAAACAATTTCAACTCCAATGAAGGCGGGATGTTTTTTCTCATAACCGATGGTGGGGGATGGAGGAGGAATCTTCTCAATAGAACAGAAGAGAACAACATACCTATGATGTAAACTAAAATAGTGCTAAAAACATTAGGTTGGAGTAGTTACTTGCTCTTTCGGGGTTCTTGTCTCTTGCCAGTACGGAGCAAGGTGCTGTGTGGTTGGGTATTAGGATGTAATTGTTTTCCTTGGGAGACCTTCAACTGAGGGAGTCTTACAGCCATGGGAAAACAGCAAGCAAATATGCATCCATCTATAAAGTAGCCACCGTGTATGTCAATCCTCAACCTATAAACCTTGAAACATGACTAGGGATTATAAAACAAACCAGAATTTCATCCAAAAGGAAGAAGGCCCATCTTTAAACAGCTGTTTAAGGGTGCTGGTTATATATGTGAGAAGACTTTGATGCTTCCTGGTGGTCTGCCCAATGAGACACATTACACCTATACAAGTACTGTAGTTTTTATTTATTTTTATTTTACTACTTTCTGTTCACTAAGTACTACTATAGTCGGCCTTTTCATATTCTGTGATATTTGTATAATGAACACATGGAAGTGAATGCTGGTGCCAATGGAAATACACATCAAGGAGTTTGACCAGACCTTGGATGAGAAGATGGGATATTTATTGGCCAAGTCTCTTAAAAAGGGTGGATAGGGGATAAGATGTCTGATCACGGGGGTCCCACCACTGGGGACCCCCGCGATCTCGGCTGCGACACCCCAGACATCTGGTGCATGGAGTGAGCTTTGCTCCTTGCAGGATGACCTGCGATACCAGACAGAGGCTCGTGACATCATGGCCATGCCGCCTCAATGCAAGTCAATGGGAGGGGGCGTGGCCATGATGTCATGAGCGGGGCGCGGCCATGACGTCACGAGTCTCCGACACTGCATCTGACGCTCTAAACAAATATCGGATGCAGCAGGGAGATTACGGGGGTCCCCAGTGGCAGGACCCCCACGATCAGACATCTTATCCCCCATCCTTTGGAGACAACTGGGAATAATAGAGGAAACTTCGAGGATACATTTTAGGTTATTCTTTGTGAATGCAAATTAGGATTAAAAAAAATTCAATTTTGTAATCGAGTGAGTGGAGAATTTTCAGCACTCCGCTAGTCTCTAGTGCTAAATACTGAATATTATTCCAGCGCCATATCCTCCTCATATACACTGTTTATCTGTCTATTAACCTAACTGGGTTCTGCACACAGCCGTGTATTCATACCCCTGAGTGAGACAAGATAGTGAAATCATCAGAATGAATGAACTGCCCTTCATAGAAACATATTAAGCATCAGCTGCGTTTATTGAATGTAATAGATGTAATAGCGCCCGCGCCTGACTCCGCCGTACATATTCCTCACACTATTAATAAAGCGGTCTCTATAGATGAACATTACGTGTTTCTTGTTTCTCTTTATATTTGATGGCTTTCAGCGAGTCAGCCAGGCGTGTGATGATATTTAGACTCGAGTCCCGGCTATCGCTGCTGCTCCATTTTTCTGCCATAGCGTGCACATGTCACCTCTCAAGTGATAAATCCATCTTTTCACTGTCATTGTCACGGCGAACTGCAGACGACAGAAGATAGGCCTGTCAAGTCGCCTCTGTAACACCCGCATCGTTTCCGCGGAATTGACATTGTTTGCCTATTTTTTTACCTTTAATTAACTCTTTCGCTGACAGATTTCGAACAAGGATATGATACACTGTGTCATTATGTATAGTGAAATTCCTCTGGGCTGGACTCACATACATACATACATACACAGAGTTTTAGTGAATTCTTTGCTGCATTGCTTTGCAGTAAGATGTTACTTGACAGCCTATAGAGCAATATCAAATTTACTTAGTGTTTTGGG
Organism: Hyla sarda; assembly: GCF_029499605.1. Taxonomy (NCBI): domain Eukaryota; kingdom Metazoa; phylum Chordata; class Amphibia; order Anura; family Hylidae; genus Hyla; species Hyla sarda. Next base: position 561,176,834 of record NC_079189.1, on the reverse strand, counting down.
TTATAGGATTTTTGTGGCATTTTCTGGGCCGGTGTCTTTTTATGCAAGATGCAGCACATTCTAGGAATGGTGGTTTTTCTCAAACTCTTACCATAATTTTTCTATAAGACTGCTAAAAAATATGTATTTACGCAATGACGGTTAAAGGAGAAGTCTCTTGCCTGAAATTAAAGAAAAACATATCACTTCCGCGATATCCTGTATGTAGCCCCGGCTCTCCCCCAAAGCAGTGCGTCACGACCCCCACCCAAAGTGGGGGCCACCATGTCCCCTCCATATGTGTCTAAAGCCAATCGGCATTTTTTCCGCTCTCCCATATTGATATATGAAGGGGGCGTGGTGGCCCTGCTTGGGGTGGGGTCGTGACGCGCTGCTCTGGGGGAGATCTGGGGCTCCGTACAGGGAGAAAGGAAGGCAGAAAGAAAATATGGAGAGCAAGTAGAGCAGTAAGGCTACATTTACATCACGTTTATGGCACATGGTTGCCATATCAGCTTTTTGTTTCTCTAAACAGGAAACTAAAAACTGACACCACCGTATGTATTTTAATGCTCAATGCATTTTGCATTGAGTGCAATGTTATAAAAAAATAAATAAAATGTTTGACTTGCGCAGGGAACACACAGGACTACCTAGTGGACGTTTTTTCAATCACATTAAAAACATATAAAGGTTGAGAATTTTAACAGCAAGTAAAATATTTGTTTTCCGCTGGAGTACCCCTTTAAGGAATGACTAGAAATTCCACATAGGTTTGATTCCAACATCTTGAATCCTAGAAAAATTCTTATTAAATATTAGTAACACTGGTAACATTGGAATTTAAACAGATCTAATAAAAGGTATAATATAATTATGTACTATGTACACTGCTCAAAAAAATTTAAGGGAACACTAAGATAACACATCCTAGATCTGAATGAATGAACTAATCGTATGAAATACTTTCGTCTTTACATAGTTGAATGTGCTGACAACAAAATCACACAAAAATTATCAATGGAAATCAAATTTATCAACCCATGGAGGTCTGGATATGGAATCACACTCAAAATCAAAGTGGAAAACCACACTACAGGCTGATCTAACTTTATGTAATGTCCTTAACCCCTTAACGATGCAGGACGTATATTTACGTCCTGCGCCGGCTCCCGCGATATGAAGCGGGATCGCGCCGCGATCCCGCATCATATCGCGTCGGTCCCGACGCTAATCAACGGCCGGGACCCGCGGCTAATACCACACATCGCCGATCGCGGCGATGTGCGGTATTAACCCTTTAGAAGCGGCGGTCAAAGCTGACCGCCGCTTCTAAAGTGAAACTGAAAGTATCCCGGCTGCTCAGTCGGGCTGTTCGGGACCGCCGCGGTTAAATCGCGGCGTCCCGAACAGCTGATCGGACACCGGGAGGGCTCTTACCTGCCTCCTCGGTGTCCGATCGACGAATGACTGCTCCGTGCCTGAGATCCAGGCAGGAGCAGTCAAGCGCCGATAATGCTGATCACAGGCGTGTTAATACACGCCTGTGATCAGGATGAGAGATCAGTGTGTGCAGTGTTATAGATCCCTATGGGACCTATAACACTGCAAAAAAAAAGTAAAAGAAAAGTGTTAATAAAGGTCATTTAACCCCTTCCCTAATAAAAGTTTGAATCACCCCCCTTTTCCCATAAAAAAAATAAAACAGTGTAAAAAAATAAATAAACATATGTGGTATCGCCGCGTGCATAAATGTCCGAACTATAAAAATATATCATTAATTAAGCCGTACGGTCAATGGCGTACGCGCAAAAAAATTTCAAAGTCCAAAAAAGCGTATTTTGGTCACTTTTTATAACATAAAAAAATGAATAAAAAGTGATCAAAAAGTCCGATCAAAACAAAAATCATACCGATAAAAACTTCAGATCACGGCGCAAAAAATGAGTCCTCATACCGCCCCGTATGTGGAAAAATAAAAAAGTTATAGGGGTCAGAAGATGACATTTCTAAACGTATACATTTTCCTGCATGTAGTTATGATTTTTTCCAGAAGTGCGACAAAATCAAACCTATATAAGTAGGGTATCATTTTAACTGTATGGACCTACAGAATAAAGATAAGGTGTAATTTTTACCGAAATATGCACTGCGTAGAAATGGAAGCCCCCAAAAGTTACAAAATGGCGTTTTTTTTTTCCGATTTTGTCGCACAATTATTTTTTTTTCCGTTTCGCCGTGCATTTTTGGGTAAAATGACTAATGTCACTGCAAAGTAGAATTGGCGACGCAAAAAATAAGCCATAATATGGATTTTTAGGTGGAAAATTTAAAGGGTTATGATTTTTAAAAGGTAAGGAGGAAAAAACGAAAGTGCAAAAATGGAAAAATCCTGAGTCCTTAAGGGGTTAAAACAAGTCAAAATGAGGCTCAGTAGTGTGTGTGGCCTCCACGTGCCCGTATGACCTCCCTACAATACCTGGGCATGCTCCTGATGAGGTGGAGGATGGTCTCCTGAGGGATGTCCTCCCAGACCTGGACTAAAGCATCCGCCAACTCCTGGAGAGTCTGTGGTGCAACATGGTGTTGGTGAATGGAGCGAGACATGTTGTCCCAGACATGATGTTCTCAATCAAATTCAGATCTGGGGAATGGGCAGGCCAGTCCATAGCATCAATGCCTTCCTCTTGCAGGAACTGCTGACACACTCCAGCCACATGAGGTCTAGCATTGTCTTGCATTAGGATTAACCCAAGGCCAACCGCACCAACATATGGTCTCACAAGGTGTCTGTGGATATAATCTCGGTACCTAACGGCAGTCAGGCTACATGGAGGGCTGCGTGACACCATTACTGATACACCATTACTGACCCACCGCCAAACCGGTCATGCTGGAGGATGTTTTAGGCAGCAGAACGTTCTCTGTCACGTCTGTCACATGTGCTCAGTGTGAACCTGCTTTCATCTGTGAAGAGCAGAGGGCATTAGTGGCAAATTTGCCAATATTGTGTTCTCTGGAAAATGCCAAAAATCCTACATGATGTTGGGTTGTAAGCACAACCCCCACCTGTGGACATCGGGCCCTCATAACACCCTCATAGAGTCTGTTTCTGACCGTTTGAGTGGGCACATGCACATTTGTGGCCTGCTGGAGGTCATTTTGCAGGGCTCTGGCAGTGCTCTTCCTGCTCCTCCTTGCACAAAAGCGGAGGTGCTGCTGGGTTATTGCCCTCCTACGGCATCCTCCATGTCTCCTGATGTACTGGCCTGTCTCCTGGTAGCGCCTCCATGCTCTGGATACTATGCTGACAGACACAGCAAACCTTGTAGCCACAGCTCGCATTGATGTGCCATCCTGGATGAGCTGCACTACCTGAGCCACTTGTGTGGGTTGTAGACTATCCATGCTATCACTAGAGTGAAAGCACTGTTGGCATTCAAAAGTGACCAAAACATCAGCCAGGAAGCATAGGCACTGAGAAGTGGTCTGTGGTCACCATCTGCAGAACCACTCCTTTATTGGGAGTGTCTTGCTAATTGCCTATAATTTCCACCTGTTGTCTGTACCATACGCACAACAGCATGTGAAATTGATTGTCAATCAGTGTTTCTTCCTGAGTGGACAGTGTGATTTCACAGAAGTGTCATTGACTTGGAGTTACATTGTGTTGTGTTAGTGTTCCCTTTTTTTTTTTGAGCAGTATATATATATATATATATATATATATATATATATATATATATATATATATATAAAATGTATTTTTAGTAGGAAATGCTCTTTAAACGCCTGTGAAATCTCCAGCTCCATGACACATATTGAGTTTCGGTCATATTTTTTAAACAAAATTACTGATTTCCAGTCAACATTTTTAAAACTGCAGATATTTGTTGTGTAGATTTCTCGCACCTTCAAGAGATGGAGGAGCCTTTTATCTCCTGCCAGGCTCTGGTCTTTAAAGAAGCCTGTTAGAAGTTTGGCTCCTCTGAACACCTTGCTTGGGCCACAGCTCTTTGCGTTCCCCCCATAGACAACACTTACCGGTAGGACCCATAATTTAAAAGGGAAATATTCATCAGCATTCGGTGGATGGGATAAACCAGCCCGAGGATATTTTACTAGAAGCTCGTGTCCAAAACAAATTTGTAATTAAGATGATGTTATTTTTTTCCTCTCTCTCTTCCGAAGACTTAAGAGGAGAAGCGGCTGTAAATATTGGACTTATGACATGAAGTCGGTTTAAAAGTTACACCAACAATTTGCGTAAACTGATCGATGGACCAGGCAGAAGTGACTAAAAGAAGTCAGGGGAGAGAAGGGGGAGGGTGGGTGGGTGTGTGTGAATTATTATTATTATTATTATTAATGGGGCACTGCAGTGATGGAAGGGGGAAAGAGTTGCAATAATAATGGCAATAATAAGAATAGCGCTAAAACAATTTCTAATAATAATAGATAAACTGATATAAAAATAGTCATAATATAAACAATAGTAATGGGAATAATAAGAACAGAACTAACATTGATTTTTATTATAATAATTGTAGTAATGTTGAAATAAAAAACAATATTAATCATAATAAAAATAACAGTAATAATAATAATAATAATAATTATTATTATTATTATTATTATTGTGTAATAATAATGGCAATAATAAAAACAGCACTAAAACTATTTCTAATATTAAGGACCCATTCACACGACGTATTTTCCAAGCAAAATTCTGCTCTGTTGTTCTGCTGAGCAAAATCCAGTGCAGCAGCTTTCAATTGCTTTCAGTATGATTCTGCTGCACCATTCACGCTAAGGAATTTCCATGGTGGACGTTACGCCTCAGACTCCGCCGAAATAATTAACATATTCTGAAATGCATTGTCCACTATGGAGATGGCGCACTTCCAAGCGGTCCTAGGGCCAGCTCGTTCTGCCGCCACCCACTGTATATCATGTGTATTAGCTTATAAGAGTTTTAGGTTATATGTGTATTAGTTCATGTTTGTATAAGGCCAACAACAAGTGGAGAATGGCCCTGTAACAATTTTTACATTGGGCCTAAAGATGCTTCGAGTTAAATCTGTGCTATTAATCTCTGGGAAATCCTTTATAGAAAAGTAGTACCAGGGAGGTTGGCAGGGCCTGCAACATGGAACTATGATCTCCTTATGCCTTAAAAGGGTACTCTGCCCCTAGACATCTTATCCCCTATCCAAAGGATCCCAGCAGCAGGACCCCTGCTGAGTCACCCCAGACATCCGGTCCATGGAGCGAACTTTGCTCCGTGCCGGATGACTGGCGATGCGGGGCGGCGGCTCATGACGTCACGGCCATGACCCTGCATTGTGGGAGTGTGGCTGTGACTTTCCAAGCAGGGCGTGGCCGTGACGTCACGAGCCGCCGCCGCTGTACCTGATGCTCCAAACGAAGGCAGGGTGCAGCAGGGAAATCGTTGGGGTCGCCAGCAGCGGGATCCCCCGTGTTCAGACATCTTATCCCCTATCCTTTCAGGTAGGGGATAAGATGTCTAGGGGCAGAGTACCCCTTTAAGTAATTTTTTCATATGCTGCTTAAGAACATAATAAATTTGGAAGTGGTTCTGGGGAAGATGATGGGTCTCAGACGTGTTACTGATGACCATGAACTCCCTACCCCTTGGGGGAACCCTTCATACTCGACTGAACGTCTTAAATGGGGCATTGGTTCCAGATGATGGGTCATAGAAAGGGTTAATTCTGCTGAGACATGAGAGACGATTCACTAAATAGCCACAAAGTAGCAACGCTCGTATTCTAAAATATTCAGGGTCTCACGAGCTCCGGTTTCCTAAGGACACGTAGGGTTCTCGCCCTGCTAGAGAACAAGAGTTGTTATTCCAGATCTGTTTTTATCTTCGCTCCGAAAAGGAAGAAAGAGTAAATTATTGACTGAGCAATTTTCATGTCACCGGGGTGTTCTGCTTTTTCTACTTGACAAGAAATGGAAGCCCTGGATATACTACGAGACGGCACTGTTTCTAGGTTAACAGTTGTACTAGTTTAACCTCTTCTCGTCTCCTTTCTTCTGGCAGCAAAACGGTTATTAGGCCATAAACAAAGAAGACGAGTTCTCTGTGGCTGTGTACAAATCAGGACCATATACCACGCTCCGCACGCCAGGCCTCCTGCAGCTCCCAGACTACTGCCAGGCTGTAATTCTGCCAAAACCCCCTCTATAGTCTCCCCTCCCGCTCCCCAAATCCTATCAATTTACTGGGGAATAGGCAGATTCTGTCTGCCATTAGCTGGATATATATCCGATTGGTGCCATACATCAGCCCTGCTTATAATATAATAGCTATATAACTCACGCAGGGTCCAATGTATGTGAGCTATGGAGGGAAAAGGCATTACACAGGGGAGGGATAAGTTACACAGGACTGCACATCCTATACATCCAGGGAGATTGCACAAATAAGCACAATTCCTCCCATATCCTGGGGACTAGGCCTCTTATACTGTATCCACATGTGAGATTTGGGAGGAGCGGGGGGAGTTGCGCCATATTACACCGTGGGTCTCGGTGTCATTCTGTAGTTTAATATTGTATTAAAGGAGTATTCCGGGCAAAATTTTTTTTTCCCCTATCCAAAAGATAGGGGATAAGATGTCTGATCTCGGTGGGCCTGCTGCTGAGACCCCCCGCAATCTCCCTGCAGCACCCGCATTCTATGCAGGGACTGTGTTTCTAGTTTCGGAAACCTCCAGGTTTCTGGGACTGGGAACGTAACGTCACGCCCCCTCCCATAGACATGAATGGAGGGTGCGTGGCGTGACGTCCCCAGTCCCGGAAACCTAGAGGTTTCCGAAACTGGAGATTCAGCACCCGCATAGAATGCTGGTGCTAAAGGGAGATCGCGGGGGGTCTCAGCAGCGGGCCACCCGCGATCAGACATCTTATCCCCTATCCTTTGGACAGGGGATAAAATATTATGGCCCGGAATACCCCTTTAACTTCTTGCATTCTACATTTAGTGGAGATAATAAAGACCTATGGTAAATATGTTACTTAGCTGGCCATAGACAAGTCCCTGAAGTAATAACCCTCTATAGGTCTGATTGATACAGGACAAGTCCAGTCAAGAGAACCCCTTCTAGTACCTAAGAAAATCTCTATGGTGTTATCGAAGGCAATGAACCTATATTTAGGTATGTTGCTCCCTTATGGCACAATTTCTACTGTCCTGTATAATACTCCAGAGCTGAACTCACTATTCTGCTGGTGGGTTACTGTGTACATATATTACATTACTTATCCTGTACTGATCCTGAGTTATATCCTGTATTATACTCCAGAGCTGTACTCACTATTCTGCTGGTGAGGTCACTGTGTATATACATTACATTACTTATCCTGTACTAATCCTGAGTTATATCCTGTATTATACTCCAGAGCTGTACTCACTATTCTGCTGGTGGGGTCACTGTGTATATACATTACATTACTTATCCTGTACTGATCCTGAGTTATATCCTGTATTATACTCCAGAGCTGTACTCACTATTCTGCTGGTGAGGTCACTGTGTACATACATTGCATTACTTATCCTGTACTGATCCTGAGTTATATCCTGTATTATACTCCAGAGCTGTACTCACTATTCTGCTGGTGAGGTCACTATGTACATACATTACAATACTTATCCTGTACTGATCCTGAGTTATATCCTGTATTATACTCCAGAGCTGCACTCACTATTCTGCTGATGTAGTCACTGTGTACATACATTACATTACTTATCCTGTACTGATCCTGAGTTATATCCTGTATTATACTCCAGAGCTGTACTCACTATTCTGCTGGTGAGGTCACTGTGTACATACATTACATTACTTATCCTGTACTGATCCTAAGTTATATCCTGTATTATACCCCAGAGCTGTACTCACTATTCTGCTGGTGGGGTCACTGTGTACATACATTACATTACCTATCCTGTACTGATCCTAAGTTATATCCTGTATTATACTCCAGAGCTGCACTCACTATTCTGCTGGTGGGGTCACTGTGTACATACATTACATTATTTATTAAATAAAGATAAGCAGCCCAGCTGCAGCCACTTTATTACACTACTCGCCTGCTTATTATTTTTTACTTTCCCTTACCTGGTCGCACTCTGGGAGGCTCAGGTCAGGCAATGGGTTGTGGGCCGTGCAGCCATTAAAGCTTGACGAGTAACGTCCCCTGCCGGCTGCTCTGTGCGGCGTAAGGGACGTCACTCGTCATTTCCATGCAGCTGCTGCTGGTCACTGCTCTGAAGTGGCCGCGGCGAGGCTGCTGAACTTTAACAAACAGCTGAGGAGCGCTCCACAACCTTACTCCCAACCGCCCAGGGCGCATATCTACCCTTGCCTGCTACCTGTTGCAAGACTACAACTCCCACAGCATGCCTATACAGCAGTGTTTCTCAATTCCAGTCCTCAGGGCCCCCTAAAAGGTCATGTTTTCAGGATTTCCTTAGTCTTTCACAGGTGATATAACTGTGGTGATTTACATTTGACCGCTAAGCGATCACTAAGACCCAATATTTCCCACCCGATATAAAACTTAACGTTTATTGAGCCAAGATTAAAATAACCTCACACATATTGATCCATAATCCATTGATTGGCATGACACTGCATGCTATCTTAATGGAATTGAAAAGATAGATTGTGGCTGCAGTCCACAATCTCCAAGTGTGAGACAATTAAAATTCTAACACATTGCCCGCCCGACCGACGTTTCGCCACAGGCTGTGGCTTTATCAAGGGCTAAGAGCAGTGGGGAATAACAGGGGAAATGAGGCACAAATGGGATCAGGGGGAAGGGAATGTGGCACAGGGGCTTATAAAGTGGAAGAAATGATGTGGTGTGGGGGGGCAAGGGGAACAGGGGGAATGGTCTGCAAATGGTGGGAATCAAAGTGTGGGGGATGATGTGGCAGAGCTTTAGTTCAGAGCTTCCAAGTCATTTATGTTACATTTATTTCAATTTTTACTCAAATTTCCCTGTTAAAATGAGGGTGCGTGTTATACGCCAGTGTGTTTTTATACAGAATAAATATGGTATATATATTTACATTTATATATTTATTTTTCTATATTCTCATTCTAAAACAGTGTTTCCCAGCCAGGGGCCCCAAGCTGAGCTGGTGCTTGTTGTGCTTCCTCTAAAGCTGCAGCCGCCTGAGCGCCCCATAGAAAGCCTCAGGCGGCTGCAGCACTCCTGTTCACCTCCCAAATTCCTCCCCTTCCCTGTAGCGAGGCCGAGCTCCTCTTCCTCCTGGCTATCAGTCTGGCCAGGTACCGCGCGGTACAGGAACAGGAGATTCAGTTTCCTGTTCCCAGCTGGACTGACAGGAAGTGTACACTGAGTGCTCACTTCCTTTCAGTCCGTCCGGGAACAGGAAACTGAATCTCCTGAGTGACAACCAGGGGGTAGAGGAGCTTAGCCATACTACAGGGTCCAGACCATGTAGCCACTTCCCCATTTGACAAGCTTAATTACACATACAGTGGGAAGCTACTGGATTTGTACAGAGGGGATATGATAGAGACTTTTAAATACATAAAGGGAATCAACAAGGTAAAGGAGGAGAGGAGATTTAAAAGACAAACTACCACAAGAGGACATAGTTTTATATTAGAGGGGAAAGGTTTCTGCAGTAATATCAGGATGTATTACTTTACTGAGAGAATAGTGGATGCATGGAATAGCCTTCCTGCAGAAGTGGTCGCTGAAAATACAGTGAAGGAGTTAAAACATGCATGGGATAGGCATAAGGCTATCCTTCATATAAGATAGAGATAAGCATAAGGCTATCCTTCATATAAGATAGAGATAAGCATAAGGCTATCCTTCATATAAGATAGGGATAAGTATAAGGCTATCCTTCATATAACATAGAGATAAGTATAAGGCTATCCTTCATATAAGATAGGGATAAGTATAAGGCTATCCTTCATATAAGATAGAGATAAGTATAAGGCTATCCTTCATATAAGATAGAGATAAGCATAAGGCTATCCTTCATATAAGATAGGGATAAGTATAAGGCTATCCTTCATATAAGATATATATAAGCATAAGGATATCCTTCATATAAGATAGGACCAGGGACTATTGATAGGATTCAGATTATTGGGCAGACTAGATGGGCCAAATGGTTCTTATCTGCCGACACATTCTATTTAAGTATTGCTTTGCGCCTACTCCTGACTCTCCCTGTGTCAGTGGCCTCTGGTGAGAGGAGATTTTCAGCTTTGAAGCTGATAAAAAATTACATGAGGTCCACCATGGGCCAAGAAAGGCTCACAGGACTGGCACTTACGTCAATAGAGCGTGATGTTTGTCAGTCTTTGGACATGGAGGACATTGTGATTGCTTTTGCAGAAAACAAGGTTCACAAACAGCAGTTTTAGATAATTTGCACATATTTGTAAGAACTGAAAAATGTTAATGTAAGTGTGTGTGTGTGTGTGTGTGTTTAGTATGTTGGATTTAGTTATTGTGCACTTTTTTAATGTATATTGGATTGTATGGTACAGTGGTGTTTTTTGCAAATGTTCAAATTTCATGCACATTAAATGTAACAGCAGTATTTGCACTGTAAACCTCCTTTTTTATTTATATAAAGTGTTGGTGAACTTAAACTGTATGGCTATGCTGTGGTTCCTGTAGGCTTTGCGTGCGTAAGGTAGGGAGGGGGTGGAGGGGGGCCTCCATATCTATTTTGCTTGTGGCCCCCAAATTCCTTCAATATGCCCTGAGAATAAGCAGCCCATTTTTCTAGTGGGGGTCCAACTGCTGGATTACAGTTGCTCTCCAGCTGTTGTAAAGCTATAACTCCCATCATGACTGGGATCCTCAGGCATTATGGGAGTTGTAGTTTTTCAACAGCTGGAGAGCCACAGATCAGGGTACAGTGTCACCCATCACTGCCGAACTTACAAGTGACTATAGCTGATGGGACAGTCGGGAGAATACACAGTGATATCAGGGACCTGATGACGTCTTCTCTGTTGTCTTTCCTTTTCTTCTCCATCTGGTCGAGAAGTCAGGATTTCTTCTAGGTCCATCTTCTCTGCAGAGTCTGACACCCGGACATCATTGGTTCTCACTTTGTCAGTAGATCCTCATCCTCTGTATGAAGACAATAATCGTTTTAACCCTGCCAAATATTGTACCCCCTGAATATAATACTGCCACACACTGTATCCCCTGAATATAAAACTACCATCCACTGTACCCCCTGAATATAATACTTCCGCCCACTGTACCCCCTGAATATAATACTGACACCTACTGTACCCCCTGAATATAATACTTCCACCTACTGTTCCCCCTGAATATAATCCTGCCACACACTTTACCCCTGAATATAATACTGCCACACACTATGCTCTCTGAATATAATACTGCCATCTACTGTTCCCTCTGAATATAATCCTGCCACACACTTTACCCCTGAATATAATACTGCCACACACTATGCTCTCTGAATATAATACTTGATTCGAGAAAAACAAAAAAGGGGACAAAAAACAGCGCACCCTGTGCCGTTACCTCATGGGGATGAGTGTGAAGTAAAATGGGAATAATACTGCTCACCTTGTGGTGTCGCGCTGCGAGCGTGACACCGTTGTAGGCTTTGTATAAAGTGATGATGATCCGCAGCAGCCTGTGTCCTTCCGTTTCTCAAATAGTCGAGGCGGTCCAGTTAAGATGCAGTTCTGTGATCATGGCAGAGGTCACAGACCAAAGGTTGACACTTCTCTGGCGCTCGCAGGATCCATCTTAGTGGTCTATCAGGTGAAGACTTCAGATTTGATAAAGAATGCAGTCTTTATTTCTTCATATAAAACTGACAACGCGTTTCGAGGGATCGTCCCTCTTCCTCAGGTCATGGGACCTGAGGAAGCACATTATATACACACCCCCGCCTCCAGATTCCTCCGCATAATACATCTCCACACATCATACATGCATCCTTTTAGCTTACACAGGTGTCCACACATCATACATACATACATACATACATACATACATGTTGCTTACACACACACATCATTAATACACACACATCATTCATACATCATACATACAGTACATACACACACATCATACATACAACATACATACAGTACATACACACACGTCATACATACACACTCTGCCTCCGGACCCCAAATATAACCTGCCCCTCCACTCCTCTGGACCCAAAATTAACCCCCCCCCCTCCCCTCCAGACCCTAAATTAAGCCCCAGCAACCCAACTATTAGTATAGTATAGTGGCAGGGGGGCCTTACGGGCGACCTTTGCGACCTCTATAGCTACGCCACTGCCCAATATGTTTTAGAGAACTAACTGACTGCACCTTGAAACATTGTAGCAAGTTCACATATGTGAGGGTCATTGTTACTTTGTCAACTGGCCATAGATGTAACTCAAAGTTCTGGGCCCCCCAAATTTATACCAGGTTCCCCACATTCCATGGCAGGGATCCCTCAGTCATCATACCCTAGGGGCACCTGCTATCTCGGTGCCACCTTCAGTTGCCTTTGGGTTTCAGATATACGTCCTTAAATGTTTTGTTTTAGTTTCAATGAAATTTTCCTGTGCCAGTGTTTTATAAACCTTTAACCTTATGCCAAGGCATGAAAAATAAGATTCTGTCAAAATAATGCGCAAAAGCGTTCACAACTGGTGGCCCTGTAAAGATATTTTATTTGGACTGTATTTTCTTATTGTAATTTCTGGTCATGGGCCGTTTGTCTTTAGAGGCTCCTGTGAAGATCAAGCACTAGAGACCGGCCGGTGTTCGCGGAGTTCTACTTTGAATTCTGAACGTAGTGCAATAAAACTACAGTCAAACCCTCTTTTTATGTGCTTCAAGGGACCAGGAAAAATTGGTGTATAATCCATGGATGTGTATTATGAGAAAGATTTAAAGTCTCTGATTTTTTTTTAATACAAGACACGCTAAAATAAATAGCTAAAAGGGGTGAGCCCATGAATCATTCACCTACCATAAGTCCTGTTAGATGCTTAATAGCGGAAATAGAGTAATTCCCAATTTTGTTCAGCAATAAAAATATATATATATATACTTTTTTTTTTCCATATTTTGTTGCTGCTTCTTAGCTGCGGCTCTGGACAGAATCAATCTCCTTCACCCTCTGGCAGCAAACATAGTCAAAATAACATAGAAGGTTGTCAGCAGAATACACCTGGTCTATCTAGTCATCTAGTCTGCTCCTATATTATTTCCTTTGTATTTTTATCTTAGGATAGATACTTTATATTCTTATTCCAGGCAGGTTTTTAGTCACTTACTAGGGATTACCCAACCTCTTCTGGGAGTTTGTTTCAAGCATTTTTCCCCAAATAATCTTAGATTATTCCCCCATCTGAGGTCCCCTGCAGAAATAGTTTTCTCCGTCATGTTACTGCAGAGGCTCTGTTACTTCACTGACAAGCAGGGCAGAAAGCTGTATCTATTAAATAATTAGGCACATAGGGAAAGCAGCTGAGAATGTGTGTCCTACACTCAACTAAGTGGGTAGACGACTAGCCATGTGTGTCCTCTAGTACTCAGCTCAGTAGGTGGATGGGGAGAGTGACTGAGCAATTGTGTTCTCCAGCACTAAAGTAGGTGGATAGGAAGAATGGCTGAGCATGTGTGTCCTCCAGCACTCAGCTCAGTAGGTATTTAGAGAGAATGAACATGTGTGTTTTCCAGAACTCATGTCATCAGATTGATGGAGAGTGTGGCTGAGCATGTGTGTCCTCTAGCACTTAGCTTTATAGGTGGGTGGGGAGAGTGACTAAGCATGTGTGTCCACCAGAATTCAGCTCAGTAGTTAGATGGGGAAAGTGACTGATCTTGTGTGTCTTCCAGAACTCAGGGCATCATATGGATTGGGAGGGTGGCTGAGCATGTGTGTCCTCCAGCACTTATGCTCAGCCACTCTCCCAATCAACCTACAGAGCTAAGTGCTGGAGGACACACATGCTCAGCCACTCTCCCAATCCACCTACAGAGCTGTGTGTCCTCCAGCACTTAGCTCTGTAGGTGGATTGGGAGAGTGGCTGAGCATGTGTGTCTTCCAGAAGCACTACTTCATACTATGTAAGTAAATGTTATCTCTCTAATATCTCTCCATCGGATCATGTAAATGGCATTGTTACTTATGATGCCCTGTTCAACAAATGTAATATCTAAAGGTTGCTCAAAAATTACAACTTGCATTCCGCCCTGACAGCCCAAGGAGTTCTAGATTTTGGCCCCATGAGTTTTTGGTTAGGCCTCTGCCTTTAGATGTTGTGCAGACCTGCAGTTGTGTTTGCCGTGAGCAGAGTGGTCAGAGTTAACTCTCTTCTATATATAGTTCCACTCACATAAACAAACAATTATATGCATGGTAGGCTCTTGGAGAGACAGGAAAGAGTCATACTGTGGAATCGAGTGTGACAGGGCAGGCAAGGGTCTCTCTGCTAGAGACATGACACATGTGACTATTTGTTGCTCGGGGAGTGAATTCAGATGTCAGACAGCAGAGACAGAAATAGACATAGGGTGGCTCAAATGCAGATTCTCTTTCCAGTATAATGGATTTGAGACCACAAATAGCCTCCACCGTACAGACACCTCTGCTCTGCATGTTACCGTCAGCACAATAAGCAGACGACAAAGAAGGCGAGAAGACGTCTCCTCTTATAAGAGTTTTATCCCTTTGGTTTAGAGAGACCATAAATTGTCTGGGTCATAAAAAAGTGATCTCGATGTCATCTAGATGGAACAAGTTATTGTAAAAAAATAAATAAATGAATTTGGAAGGCTGAGAGGCTTAAACGAAGAAGAAGATTGCACCACTTCATATCGTAAGAATGTGACCTTATAGCTCTTATCAGAACACAAATGGAAATCCCCCAAAAAACCTTTACAGTTGGATGGATGCATCAAGGCCAGGAGGCACTATGTTGTCTGGATATTCTATGATTTTTAATAAATCACTATAGTATAAAATTATAATAATAGTTCTTCATAACTCACATATTCCATAGCACTGTTTACTCAAACTGGTCCCTGTCCCCATTGGGACTCGCAAACTGAGGTCACCTTCAGAAGGTTTTTGGAGTGTGGGAGGAAACATACATATGACTCATTGCAGATGTTGTCCTCGGTGGGATTTGAATCTAGGACCCCAGCGCTACAAGGCAACAGTGCTGACCACTGAGCCACTCCGCTACACTATTATCTATGTCTATTACATTTGAACTAGTCAAGGGTCACCTGGTAGAGGGTTCATTTATACTGAAATACCTTACAAATGCTGCCACAGATCACTGTGCTGTGGTATCCAATGATTGACCAGAATTTGCGCCAGAATTGAGGGGCGTGGGTGCCAAAATGGGGTCGTGTCCATGACATTTAAAAAGAAAATCCCAACATATTTACTGAGGTGTCCACAGAAAATGTGGTGGATTTGAGCTCTGGGAAAACCCCACAGCTTAGGGAAAAGTGTCAAATGTAGGGAAACCTTAGTAAATACTGTGGAAAAATAACCGTGAGGGAAAAAAATCCACAAAGGAAACTACAATCCACTCTTATTAAATCAGGGCCAACATGATGGTAGTAAAACGAGAATATGATTCTGTCAGGGTGTACTGCAGTGGTCTTCGAACTGTGGACCCTAGATGTAGATTTAGAGGGATTGGAGTTAGGGTTACGGTAAAGGGGTACTCAAGCATTTGCATACTTATCCCCTATCCGCAGGCTTGGGGTTGACATGCCCCCTTTATGCATTCTCTATGGGAGCTCTGGAGATACCCGAGTACAGCATGCATTCTCAATGGAAGCGGCAGAGATAGACAAGCTCTGTAGTTATGTATCTCTAATGATCCCATAGAGAATGCATGGAGGGGGCACAACAAACTCACACTCCATGCAGAGGGAGATTTGAGTGCCGTTCTGGATATCACAGGGGGTCCCAGAGGTTGGACCCCTGTGATCAGACACTTATTCCCTTCCCCTTTAGGGTTGTCTTGTCTTGACATTGTAAACAGTCCTAGGAGACCTCAGAGGGTCATACCAACTTTTCAAGGCAATCGGGGCACTTTTAATTCAGTCCAAACCAAATCTGATGACCCATTCAACCATATTGGAACTGAAATTAATTTGGGGAAATTCGCTCAAATCTGCAAGTGACTATAGTATAGAAGTAATCATATATATATATATATATATATATATATATATATATATATATATATATTTTTTTTTTTTTGTCTGAGTTAAAACTTTTGGTTCAGTCCTTTGAAATCGATGTGCCTGTCGGATGCTGGCCCTTGTTTTTGGTGTCGGCGCATCCACTTGTCTTCTTCCCCAGCTCACATTTAATGGTTGAACTGAATCCATATGTTGGATTTGTGTGTATAAAATAAATTGTTTCACATAACGGGCTTGATTAATGTTTCAATAGAAGGGATTAATTACCATAGCTTCTATCTAATTGTACTCCGTGTTTGGACTGATAAAATGAATGAGCTGCTTTAAGCCGCTCTGTTGCCAGCAGAATAAATGTAGGAAAACAGAGAATTTGTAGCCAGATATTACACCCGGTTCGGCATCTAATTCGTGAAATGTGGCGATAGTGACATCACGTGACCCGTGGAGGCCATGTTGAAGTGTCAATAAAATACAGAGAATGTTGCGATAGAGGGAATATTCATGACTTTACAAATTTTCAGGTTGTTATTATAGGGATTTATAGGGGGTGAATTGGTGACTTACGTTTGCGATTCATTCCTGGTGAACATCATTGAGCAGGCCCCTATTCATGGAATATATCTAGATAATTGAAGATGCTGAGGTGCCCCGACAAGCACCCTCTCCTCATTGTATACCAGGCGCAGTAGCTTGGTCCCTATTACTTAAACTGCAGTACCAGTTACAGCCACAAAAGAATGTATGGAGCTGTGCACAGGAAACAAAGGAGATACGGCACATGCTGTAACAATGCAGCCTCTTGGCGAAGATACCAGGAGCTGGATCCTAAACCATCAAATCCTGATGACCTTTCCTAAGGATAGGTCATCAATATCAAAGTACATTATGCTAGGCCAGGGTACAGTCATTTCAGAAGTTGGGTACATAAGGTTAGGCCAGGATTAAGAAATTTAGGCTAAACCAGGGTTATATTACAGTAATGTAAGAATAAGGTTTAGGTAGGTCAGGGTTATATTTAAGTAGTTATGTCAGGATTAGGTAGGTAAGATTAGGTGAGGTTTATATTGAAGTAATGTTAGAAGGAGGCATAGGTATGTTAGGTTAAGTCAGGGTTACATTGCAGTAATGTTATATTGGTGTAAGGTAAGTGAGGTTAGGTCAGGGTAATATTGCAGTGATGTTAAATTTGGGTAAGGATATATTCCATTAGATGCAGATAACAGTAAAGTTATGTTGGAGTAAGGTAAGTGAGGTCAGGTCAGGGTTCTACTGCAGTAATGTTATATCAGGGTTGGGTAAGTGGGGTCAGGTCAGGGTTATACTGCAGTAATGTTATATGAGGGTTGGGTAAGTGGGGTCAGGTCAGGGTTATACTGCAGTAATGTTATATCAGGGTTGGGTAAGTGGGGTCAGGTCAGGGTTATACTGCAGTAATGTTATATGAGGGTTGGGTAAGTGGGGTCAGGTCAGGGTTATACTGCAGTAATGTTATATGAGGGTTGGGTAAGTGGGGTCAGGTCAGGGTTATACTGCAGTAATGTTATATCAGGGTTGGGTAAGTGGGGTCAGGTCAGGGTTATACTGCAGTAATGTTATATCAGGGTTGGGTAAGTGGGGTCAGGTCAGGGTTATACTGCAGTAATGTTATATGAGGGTTGGGTAAGTGGGGTCAGGTCAGGGTTATTCTGCAGTAATGTTATATCAGGGTTGGGTAAGTGGGGTCAGGTCAGGGTTATACTGCAGTAATGTTATATGAGGGTTGGGTAAGTGGGGTCAGGTCAGGGTTATACTGCAGTAATGTTATATCAGGGTTGGGTAAGTGGGGTCAGGTCAGGGTTATACTGCAGTAATGTTATATGAGGGTTGGGTAAGTGGGGTCAGGTCAGGGTTATACTGCAGTAATGTTATATCAGGGTTGGGTAAGTGGGGTCAGGTCAGGGTTATACTGCAGTAATGTTATATCAGGGTTGGGTAAGTGAGGTCAGGTCAGGGTTATACTGCAGTAATGTTATATCAGGTTTGGGTAAGTGGGGTCAGGTCAGGGTTATTCTGCAGTAATGTTAACACAGGGTTGGGTAAATTAGGGCAGCAATAGATTGCAGCAATGTCTTCGATAGGAGCAATTATCCAGAAGTAGTGAATGGGAACCAATGAAGTCACACATGTTGTATAGCATCTACGGAAACCAATTCAAGAAAGTAAATCTGAAAAAGCTTTCTACACCATAAATAGTGCAGCAAATAGTGCATGTAAAATTAAACAAAATACCAAACTCGGCTTCATCTGTAATTTTCTATAAACCATCACTCTGCATCTTGCCTCACGTCAAGGCTCCAGAGATATTCATCTCAGATACTTTTACACTTGTTCACTTGAGAATGTTATAGAGATCCAGCTTCATCCCTTCTAGATGAGAGGGGGGTCCACCCCCATACGTGTTACCTGTCAGATTCCTGGCTGGTATTTATTTTACTCCTTACTGGCTCGGAGCCAGATCATGTAGAACATCTCACCAGCAAGGAGAGAAGACATCTGCTACAAGATTCCAATGTCTCCAAGGAAATTACAGGAGACAATGAACCAATGATTGAAGGGACGAGATGAGAGGGGCTCTCGTTGTGGGAAAATGTAAGGAACGGATTGTATTGGTGATATAGGCCCAACGCTACAAAACGGATACCAAGAAATATTCCAAAAATTGTGTCTGAACTGATCCTCTACATACACGGATGCTTAGAATGTAAATGATAATCCTAAAAGAACAGAATGTTTCCCCCAAATCCCATACGTCACTCTTTTTTTTTAAGCACTACCCGAAATGGCTGAAAACAGGGAACAGTAGATTAGGTTAAGATGTACAACAAACTAGAGAAAGAAGATTGACATCGGGTGCAATTTCCCTTTTAATAATTGATTTTATAGCTACAAAACTAACAAACGTTCATATTTTTGGAGAATCTGACTTTGCTGAAGTGTTTTGCCAATCTCTGCAAAAATAAAATGAAAGTACAATTTGCACTTCAAACAGATTCCCATTTTCATGATCATTTCTCATTTCATAAAGTTGACCACTCATAAATAAATTTCAACAATCTCCAAAAGACGCTTTATCGCTCTGCTTGTTGGCATAAACAGAAGGCTTAAACTGGGTTTCCGAGTAAGAAAATGCACCTAGCAATAACTTGTATTAAGTCTACGTAGTGATCACCTAGGGTGAAAAAATGTCATCAATGTGGCGTCACCTCCATCAGTCACATGATAGACTCACATGACCACATAATTTCTGGCAGTGTTTCCTCATGTTCCTACATCTCTCTACTAAGATAAGTTACCCCCATGTCCTTACACCCCTCTACTAACATAAGTTACCGTATATACTCGAGTATAAGTCGACCCGAATATAAGCCGAGGCCCCTAATTTCACCCCAAAAACCCAGGTAAAGTTATTGACTCGACTATAAGCCTAGGGTGGGAAATACATCATCCCCCCATGTCATCATACCCCCCTGTCATCATCCAGACCCCCGTCAGTAACACCCCCATCATCATCACCCTGTCTTCATCCCCCCCTTCATCATCTCCCCCTTCATCATCACCGCCTGTCATCATCCCCCCCTTCATCATTCCCCCCCTTCATCATCATCGCCTGTCAATCCAGTGGTCTTCAACCTGCGGACCTCCAGATGTTGTAAAACTACAACTCCCAGCATGCCCAGACATGTCCGGGCATGCTGGGAGTTGTAGTTTTGAAACATCTGGAGGTCTGCAGGTTGAGGACCACCCCCCCCCCCTTTAGTTTTCTACTCACCTCCCCTCGGTGGGAAGGAAGGGTGAGCTGTTCCGGGCCATCTATGCTGCAGGGACCGTCCGGTGGGGAGGGTTAGTCATTCCAGGCTGTCCATTTTCACCGGGGGGCCCTCTTCTCCGCGCTCCGGCCCCGGACTAGTGACGTTGCCTTGACGACGACACACAGGGACGCGCATGAACGTCCCTGTGCGTCGTCGTCAAGGCAACGTTACTAGTTCTGGGCCGGGCCCGGAGTGGAGAAGAGGGCCCCCCGGTGAAGATGGACAGCCCGCAACAACTAACCATAGATGGCCCGGACCAGCTCACCCTTCCTTCCCACCGAGGGGAGGTGAGTAGAAAACTAAAGGGGGGGTTCTGGATGATGACAAAGGCCGCAGTGGTCTTCAACCTGCGGACGTCCAGATGTTTCAAAACTACAACTCCCAGCATGCCCGGACAGCCGATGGCTGTCCGGGCATGCTGGGAGTTGTAGTTTTGCAACATCTGGAGGTCCGCAGGTTGAAGACCACTGAAATGGATTGACAGGCGGAGAGTTCACTCGAGTATAAGCTGAGGGGGGTGTTTTCAGCACGAAAAATCGTGCTGAAAAACTCGGCTTATACCCATAACACGTGCCGTACCTTCTAAAAAATACAGCATAAAACAAGAGACATTGCACCTACAAATGTAAGATATATAGTAATTCTACCTACAGAATACCTGGGTTGAGAAGATGTAATCAATATGATGTCACCTACCTAAGTCACATGATAGGATCACTGCATCATATGTGGCAGTTTTCTTTAACATTACTTAAACCAATTTAACCTATAATCACAATTGAGGTGTTTTATTGAGATTTGAAGTCTTTAGGCTATGTTCACACATAGCATTATTATTGAAATTTTTTTTCACATGGTTTTATAGAATTTTGGCAGTTGTTGTTGGGCTTGTCAAAAAATCCTGGTAAAAATTACACATCTTTACAGTCATTTGCACAATTGCGGTACAATAGAATGACAAAAATTATAAAATTTATAATTAAAAAAAATATATATATCCACTATATATCCCAACCAGTGTAAAAAAAGCAAAAAAATCACTATTTATCTTATATTTTTTACAATCAAACATGTACACAACCTATAGTATACTAAAATAATAATAATAATAATAAATATATATATATATATATATATATATATATATATATATATATATATATATATATATATAAAATAGAGACATTACAATCTTCAATTGATGCATTGTTTAAATCAGTGTTTCCTAACCAGGGTGCCTCCAGCTATTACAAAACTACAACTCTCAGTATGCCTAGTGGACAAAGTAACACATTTTCACTCTATAGCAGCATTTCCTAACCAGTATGTCTCCAGCTGTTGCAAAACTACAACTCCAAGCATGCCCAGACAGCCAATGGCATGCTGAAAGTTGTAGTTTTGCAACAGCTGGAGGCACACTGGTTGGGAAACACTTCCATAGAGATAGCAGATGGAGCTGTTGGAGGGATCTGAGTAGTAATAATGTCATTGTGTAGTTTATAGGAAGTCAGGACCCAGCACTGGCATCCTGTTGTGACACTTTAAAGGGGTACTCTGGAGGGGGGGGGGGAAGTTTTCAAATGAACAGGTGGCAGAAAGTTATACAGATTTATGAATGACTTCTATTTAATAATCATAATCCTTCCAATGCTTATCAACTGCTGTATGCCTCACAGGAAGTTGTGCAGTTATTTACTGTCTGACCACAGTGCTCTCTGCTGCCACCTCTGTCCGTGTCAGGAACTGTCCGGAGAAGGATAAGTTTGCTATGGGGATTTTGATCCTGCTCTGGACAGTTCTTAAAATGGACAGAGGTGTCAGCAGAGAGCACTGTGCTCAGACAGAAAAGAACTACACAACTTCTTCTGTAGTATACAGCAGCTGATTAGTACAGAAGGATTAAAGGGGTACTCCGGTGGAAAACTTTTTTTTTTTTAATCAACTGGTGCCAGAAAGTTAAACAGATTTGTAAATAACTTCCATAAAAAAAATCTTAATCCTTCTAGTACTTATTAGCTGCTGAATACTACAGAGGAAATTATTTTCTTTTGGGAACACAGTGCTCTCTGCTGACATCATGACCACAGTGCTCTCTGCTGACATCTCTGTCCACTTTAGGAACTGTCCAGAGCAGCAAATGTTTTCTATGGGGATTTTGTTCTACTCTGGACAGTTTTTAAAATGGACAGGGATGTCAGCAGAGAGCACTGTGCTCATGATGTCAGCAGAGAGCACTGTGTTCCAAAAAGAAAAAAAATCCTCTGTAGTATTCAGCAGCTAATAAGTACTAGAAGGATTAAGATTTTTTTAATAGAAGTAATTTACAAATCTCTTTAACTTTCTGGCACCAGTTGATTTATTAAAAAAAAAATAATAATTTCCACCGGAGTACCCCTTTAAGGATTAAGATTATTAAAGGAAAACTGTCAGATATTTTCTACCGCACTATCCACAGGTACTGATGGATAGTGCGGGAGACGCTGATTCCAATGAGCCCTACCTTGCCCGGATTCGCCCGGCCGCAATTGTAGTTTTATTATTCGTGTAAATCTTGCTGTAACTGGCATGGGCGGGGCTTCTGCAGCTAACTGGCACTGACATCAGCGCCGCTTATGAATATTCATCCCCTTCCCTCCAGTTAGGAGCGCCGACGAGAGGGAGAACTGGAGGGAGGGGGGGGATGAATATTCATAAGCAGTGCTGACGTCAGTGCCAGTTAACCTGCAGAAGCCCCGCCCATGCCAGTTACAGCAAAATATACACATAGAATAAAACTACAATTGCGGGCGAACGGCCGGGCGGATCCGGGTAAGGTAGGGCTCTTTTTAATCAGTGTCTCCCACACTATCCAATAGTACCTGTGGATAGTGCAAGAGAAACTAACTGACAGTTTTCCTTTAAATAGAAGTCATTTACAAATCTGCATAACCTTCTGGCATCAGTTGATTTAAACACACTTTTATTGCATCAGAGTACCCCTTTGAGCAATGGAAGATTTAGAGAGCCAGACACCAGTGATCACATGACCAAGTTACAGTAATGAAACATATAGATAAAATAAAACATCTAAAATGACTAGTGATTGCAATTGTGAGAGTGCATGATATGACAAAAAAAAAAATCGGAGTGCTTCTTTAAATGAATAGGATAACACACCACCCCAGTGTTCATTTTCATGTGTTCATCCCAGAAGAACATAAAGAAGTCCACTACCCCAATTCAGAAAGCTCCGGTGAGTGGCTGGTTAATCTTTGTTTAACACTCTCCATGGCTCCATATGACCCCGGACTGTTTCCAAACATCTTCCATCTGCATCTATTTTTCCCCCTTCCCAGACTCTTTCATAAACATGCATGGAGTTTTCTATTACTCGTGAAGCATGAAGAGAGGAGATGACAAGCCGTGGATGTCATTAAACTATGCTGAGAGGAGATGTCACCCTGCATGCAGACATCTTCCTGACACTCCACTTTGAAACGATTTCAAGGAAAGCGCTCTGATGATTTCAGGTTGGCTTAGCCTGTCACATCTGATGGGCACTGCCGCATGTTCCTCCAAGCCTGACATCGCTCTCCAGTTTTTGCAGATGCTGTCCCCTCACACCAGCAGTAGAACACACATCATTATATTATTCCACCGCCACCTTATATATACCCTGGCACCTTCTCAATCGGGAGAGGCTTCATTAACGTACTAGCTCTTCTGGTGACAAGATGTGTTTCCCAGTCTCTGGGCCACAAAAACAAAGCCTAATAAACAAACAAGGAGGAGTATAGGCAGGTGGGCACCATAAAACAGGGTTAGGACTGCTGACCGCCTTGGTATACAAGAATTTCTTAAATCATCTCCATTTATTTTTGTGTCGTTTCATTTGTGCTCTAAAAAACAGAAATTGCTAAAAATGACACATCATTTCCACCACTAGATGGTGCTGCTGCTCTGTAGGAATAGGAATGAAAACAGATGGTGCTCTGTGCTGCTTGTGGACATGTTGTTTACCAGCACAACAAGTGGTCATGTTTGGTATTGCAAGGGAAACAGCACCGCTTGTGGTCAGGCATGGTGTTGCAAGAGATTATCCAAACATTGTAAGGCTGGATGGAATATGAATTAGTTATTTAAAATCTGAGAATCTCTTGTCTAAGAACAAATAGTTATATTTTACACAAACAGCGCAATGCCTCTTGCACTGTATCCATAAAGGATCTATAGATCCGCAACCATAGAGAATAATGTGCCTCTCCAATACCACCTTGCAGAAGCTCTAAACTAAGGTTGGGTTCTCCCATAGCATACAAAAATTTTCAACTTGCCAGATGCTAACAGTTTAAAGGGGTATTCTGATGTCAGGTAAAAAAAAAAAAAAAAACAGCTACAAAAAATTCTGCAAAAGCAAATATCATTGCTTACCTGTCTGCCCCAGTTCTGAAAACACCAGAAATCTGTTTGTTTATTTTTGCATCTATAGTCCTCTCCCCTGTAATGTTTGAAACACTACTTTTTGGTTGAGCAGTTGCTCAGTACACATTCCCAGAATGCATTGCTTTCCCTCAGCCCAGCTTCATCACAGTCCTCCCCCCCTGTCTACTCCTTTCCCACAGTACTACAGCCAGTTTCCTGCCCAGAGCTGCTGCAGAACATTATGCCTGCTGTATTAATTCCCTGTCTGCTCCTCTGTCTGTGTAATTGGTTGTCCCAACAAAGATTTATATGTATATATGACAGGGGGATGGTGATGTAGCTGTAGAGAATGATCAGAGGTGACAAATGATTCAGGGGGGCAAGGCTTCAGTTCAGAGACAAGATCCAGCAATACTTCCTGAGACTGCAAAGGATGATGGGCTGTCTCGGGGAGAGGGGAGAGCCAGGGAGCTGCGAGACAATACCACATTGACAATGAGAGGACTACACAACTATCTGTCAGGAGAGAGGGAGGAGCTGCTGAGACAGAAGCACCACACTGACAATGAGAGGGTTACACAACTTCCTGTCAGGGGAGAGGGTGGAGCCAGGAGCTGCTGAAACAACACCAAACTGACAATGAGAGGACTACACAACTTAATGTCAGGGAAATTTCAAGCAAAACATGCTGAATTGTTATATATCTTGGGGTGATAGCTTTATTTAAGTTTTTTAATGCTGGAATTCCCCTTAAATGTCAGCAATAATTTGCTGTTCCACAATTGACTACTAAATGGCTTGCTGCTACAGTCAAGCTGATAACCGCACATTACAACAACGTAGTAGCTTCATTTCATCTGCCATGTGAGATGAGAACCCAGCCCAAAAGATACCAGTGTAAAGAGTGTTATTGTACTCCAGTATCATAGCGTTGGGGATCTGGGGGGGGTGAAAAAATCTGTATGTAGAAGTGACAGGACATAGATGTTGCAAAATGATTAGAGATGAAATGTTTAATCAAACGTCAAAGGATTTAGTTCATAAACTACAGGCCAAACATCATGAATGTCTAGCGGTCTAGCAAAATGTATTGTCATTTTTTCAGGATTGAATCTACCCGGCTGGATTCTTCATATCGTGTCTTCGTGTTCAGGTCTTTGTAATAAAAACCTTGGGAAGACAATGCTGTGGCCCCCAGTGACTGGAGAGGGTTGGCATGAAAGTAATTTTGACACTGTAGATCCGTTGAATGGATGCGTGAAGTTTTAATCCCTCCGGTGTAGGTTATAATTTTCAGAAGATTGCCGCAGCAGGAAGAGGTTCCCTTGGACATTGGATGTTAACTCCACATTTCCTTTACAATCCTCTGACTGGTACACGAGACGGCGAAAACAATTCTGCTTCTTATGGGTATCCAGTTACTGGAGTTTTGTGCTATTAAAACAAATAGCGGTGTAATGATACAAATCAGGAATCCTAATTGAATCTGGAATTATGGTGGAGGATATAAGGCATACGGGCCCCACTACACACCGCATATATACACTTCCCAGTGATTGCATTGATTATTACTGATGCTGGTTCATGGGGTCACTAATTGTAGTGATATTGTGTGGTGTAGAAATGCGTCATCATAATCAGACTCATATATCGTAGGTCAGGCGCCGGCCTATTCTGATGATGAGCTCGGTTCCTAGAGGCTGGTCCATAAACGGGGCTATTAATGTTTTAGCCTTTTAAAGTGACCCTTCAGTTGAAGGCATTACATAAAGCTTTTGTACATCCACTCCATCCCCAAATTATGCTTACCTACTTGTCATGTAGCAATGCATGCACATTAAGAACTCCAGCATTTCCAGAACATAATACTTCATTTAACAGGTGTGGTTACAGCAAACTGGTAGTGAGAATACGTCTAGAAAGATACTGATGCTGGCGCATTTTAAGTGCACCCAGCCATTAGTCATGCCTGCTATTAGCTCTGACTAAGGGCCAAATGTGCCTGAAACTTGTCAGCATTAGATAAGTGTCTTTTGTGCCCCCTATACTGAGTCCACACATAGTGGGCTTAGTGCCTAGTGCCATGCCTGGCTAATGTGTCAGGGCACCTGGAGGTAAGCGGATATTCTGTTTGCATCACATTTAACACCCAGAACATTACGTTGGGCTGGGCCTAGCAAATATGTGCAGCCACCCAGAGATAAGCCTTGCCGCTCAGTGTACAGGAACAGCAACCTTGAATTTGAATTAAATAATTTGAGCAAATGCTATAGCCAAGAGGAAAGTTATGGAAGGACACATCTGTTTCATGCCTCCACCTATTGCTTCAACATATCATGCCCTCTATATTGCTGTTGTTTATAGGTTGGATGTTTTCTCAGACAGCAGAGGGTGCTAGGTGGTTCGGTATACAGAGGCATACAGAGCGTTTACAAAGGCAGGGACTCCTGTATTTGACAGGAGTCCCTTCTTTTGCACCTGAATCAAATTATTGTCCCAAATTGATTTTCATTATGGGGCCATAAGTATTTCACCCCCCTTACGGTTTACCCCTGTCTTGTAAAACAGGTTGCAAAAACATGACAAAAGCCAAACCTGTCCAGAAACTGTAGAATGAAAGAAATAATTTTTGAAGTTATACATATACATTAAGCTCTCCAGACATCAGGGAACTCTACAGAAGAAATAATGACCCCCAATGATTAGTCGAAAGAACTAGTTTGGTTTCTTGGCTGTAGGGCGTTCTCAGGATGAAAGTCACCGGCGAACTGGATTAGTAAAATCAACCGAAAGACATGGGGGAAGTGGGGGGGGGGGAGCAGAGGTGCATGGCAGGTGCACGATCACAGGCAAACCAATCACTGTTTCCACTAACAGGAGCCCAGCATTTAATTTGCAAGATGAAAGCAAATTGGACAGTCTTGTGCCCGGACCTCCCTGCCCTGATTAAATTGAAGCCATCTTCTTCACTCCGGCGTGGCTTTGAAAGGAAGTTGATTGCATGGCAGCAATACTACCTGCGCCAGACTTAAAAGACAAGCAAATGTCATTTGATTAGCCTCTTATTGTGAGGTGGGAGGCTGGCACCCGCAATATAGATTGGGAGCGCAATGATCACAGACAAATGAGTTTTTCGACATAAAGGAAATAAACAGTCTTTCTTTATGGGTGGTTTACGTGGAGCCATGATTAAGAATCCCGGCACTGATTGATGTTGTGAGTTCAGACATGTCTCCTCCTAAATCATCTATACAATTGTTAAGGATTTTTTTTTTCTTTTTTGTTTTGACTGGGTACGGAGCAGACTATTAACTATCTGAAGGGAGAAGGCATAGTAAAGAGGATGAAGGAGAATGGAGCTTAGTAGGAATACAAAGAATATGTAGCAATGCAGACTGAATAATATGAGTTTTTCTGGAATGTAAGAAACAGTCAGGACTGGCCCATCAAAGATCCAGAGGATCATAGACAATAGGTAGGCTTGGGTCCTAACACAGTTAGAACTTGAAACTCCAAAAATTCATCATCCTTTGTACTACTGTTATTCTTAAATATGATTGGAAAAGTTATTGGGCATATAACAGCAACCTCCAATTTCCTATAGTTACATCCCTGGCGATGATTCAGGATCAGAAAAAAATAATTTGCTTGTAGCACCATATCTCTTCTTGGAATGTTAAAGTGGTCTCGGGTCTATGAAAAGAGTATAATAAAGCTAATGGATGGTGTTATTTTCCAGAATATGGACTCTACAAGTCACAATGCGTTTGAAGATGACAAGGCTTGAGTGTAGTGTCTAAGGAATGCCCTGGTTTTCCCCCTTAAAAATGGTTAAAGACTTTGCTGTTGAATGATTCGAAAGTTGCAGTCCCAAAATAATTACAGATTGGTGGAATAGTGCTGTCAGATCTGTAATGTGGTCAAGGAACAGAGTTAGGGTTCGTCACCAGTAGAGCAGGCAGGATGAAAAAAAGTAGCACTAAAAGTAATAGGTTTAGTATCCAAGGGTCTAGGCAGAAGCATAGTAAGAAACAGTCAGGAGTGTTACAACACTCCCCAACAGGTAGAGGAGGCCGCTGCTCCCTTCTCCAGGAACGCAGGTTGGTTCCAGCCGACCGTCCAACTCCCGACCGGAGGATACGAACGCGGCCGCTCCCGATCAGCAAATCAGTCAAACTCCTTCCATAGCTAGAAGTAACAAAAGCGCTGTCCCAATAGTAATCCCCCCCACAAACGAGACCAGCTCCGTCTTGAGGGTCAAACAGGAATTAATTTAATGGGGCTACCTGCCCTGTATTTATGCAGGTCTCCACCAGGTGGACACTCCCCTAGGGGACCTGATGGAAGACTGTAAAACATAGTGGACAATAGCCAATCGCAGTGGCTTCAACATAAGCCCTTCCCACTTTACCCATACCTCCCTCCTCTCTATCCCCCAGACAACTGGGAAGAAATCCATTTATCTCCCAGGACGAAGAAATCCAATTATCTCCCAGGACAGAGACAATCGCCATCCCAGAACACAACAAGAAAACACATGTAAACATATAAAGGACGAAATAGAAGGCAGGCGGCAGCTTCCAACGGTGTTTGGTAGATAAAGGGTCCATTTTTAGTTCCATAGAATCCCAAAAACGGCTGCCGCCTCGTGGTCGGCGAACGGCGACCACCCGTACGAATGGAATGGAGAGGTGTCTGCGGTTAACCACATTGTTCTAATTGGGGCCAAGAGGGTAACCAGCAGATGGATCCATCACAAGGAGTAACAATACAAGTACCAGGCAAAGTATCCAAAGGGCTAGGCAGGATTACAGTCGGTAGACAAGGTAGGAACAGGTTCAGTAGCAAAAACAATTAAAAAAAAGTCAACAAAACAACAAAGAAAGTAACTTCAGAATCAACAGCAAATCATTCTATCAGGTCGGCCATAATCAGGATGTCTCTATATTCATGGCAATCCCATACAGATGAGGAGAACAGCTGCCAGGAAGCAAAGGGTAGAAATCACCACCAAGGGCTAGTCTGGAGCAGAAGGGGAGAGCGTTAAATTAACCAGATGCATTCAATGACCAGGACCACCAGCAGACCCATGGCTAGATTAACGAGTGATGAATAAAAGACTGGATATCATAGTAAAATGAATACACATTTACAGTAAGTGATAAATTATACATTGTAGTGCATAATATCTAGTAGGAATAATCTCTTTTTTTCTTCATAATTTTTAAATGGGATCCTCCAGTTTCACATTTTTTTGGACAAAGAAGTTCTGAGAGGCCTAGAGCTTTCTTTCCCCTAGTGCCTTACAGTGATCATGTTACATGTTCTATTGCAGCTCAACCTCTTCAATGGTTTCGAGCTGATGCCCAAGAACAGGTGTTAGAGGCACATGTCAAGATTTGTATTTTTTTCTTTATCCTTTAAGCCCATGTTGCCAAGTTTTAATACTGTGTAATTTTCTTCTTTTACCTCTGGGGGCCGCTTTGTCTCGTTTTCATGCACAGGACCCACTCCCGGATGTACTGCAAGTTTATTTCGCTGTTGTCTCTGACCTTTCTCGGTATTATATGTGACCAGAGGAAGTGCATCATAAGTCACATGGTCTCCAGGGGGCGTGGCTATGCTGCAGTGGGTGGGTGGACAGAAGGGTGTAAGGGATTTACTGAAGTAATGCTATCCGCCCAGCTACTGTAGCATAGCCACGCCCCCTGGGGAACATGTGACTTGTCACATATTGTGTCTGGCAACATGGAATGCTGGGAAAAGTCAGAGACAACAGTACAGCACAGAGGCAGTGAAGCAGATTACACAGCATTATTACTTGGCATCATGGACTCAAAGGCTGAAAGACATTACGTTTTGGAGTCCCCCTTTAATAAATATGTGAACAAAAAAATGTCAAGTACAACTTAAAAATGGCACATATTATTCATTAATCCCACGATACATTTCTTTGTGTTTTTTCTTCTGGATTAAGCCATCTGCAGTCACAACCAGACACAACAAGCCACTCTCCAGTATTATTCCAGCCTATGGACAGCACAATGCTTTAATGTGTTTATAGGGTTCTAGAGGGTTCAAAAACATCAAAGGGAACTTGAATAATCAGCACAGTAAAAAAAAAGATCAAACGGAATATCTTTAAAACAGATCTGAGCAGCTTAATTCTCTTCCCATGTTACTGGAGGAGATTTTCCTCCTCTCTTCTTTTTTCTCCATTTCTTTTTTTATTCCCACTTACAAGACGTCCTTTGATCTGTGTTGATGTCTTTCTCTATCCCAGTCCCTCATAGAATGTGTGTATGTTCCCAGGCAGTGGTCAGCGCGAATATGTAAGACATGGGATCTCCTTGGTTGTGGCCCAATGCTACCAACCATCTCAAACCATATGGTACAAAACACCACAATTTCATTCAGTATTTTATTATAAATATAATTTGACTTATTAGATTGCAGCTAACCTCTAGATAACATTCTTAGTATAAAAATTAAAACACGTTCTCGTCATTCTATTCTGTTATGTCTTCGTTACTTGTTGTTTTATCATTTACTTAATTGTATTGGTATTATTTGTATTATTGGGGTGTTATACAGATAATAACTTTGACTAATAATAATAATAATAACTAATGACTTTAGGGGGACATTTAGGGGGAACATTTATTGAGGTTTATCAAAGGTTCTCCTGCTCTAAACAGTTCCTGACATGGACAGAGGTGTCAGCAGAGAGCACTGTGGTCAGACTGAAAAGAACTACATAAAGAAATACAACTTCCTGTGGAGCATGCAGCATCTGATAAGTACTGGAAGGATTAAGATTTTTAAATAGAAGTAATTTACAAATCTGTTTAACTTTCTGGCACCATTTGATAAAGAAAAAAAAAAATTCCACCGGAGTATCCCTTTAAAGGGGTACTCTGCCCCTAGACATATTATCCCCTATCCAAAAGATAGGGGATAAGATGTCTGATTGCGAGGGTCCTGCCGCTGGGAACCCCCGCGATCTCTCCTGCAGCACCTCCTGTCACCTGGTGCAGGCTGCGAACTTCGCTCCATGCCTGATGACAGACGATACTGGGGCCGGAGGATCATGAAGTCACGGCCCACCCCTCAATGCTAGTCTATGGGAGGCGACCCTGCGATCAGACATCTTATCCCCTATCTTTTGGATAGGGGATAAGATGTCTAGGGGTGGAGTACGCCTTTAATCCCCTCTTTCTGTTGAGCCAAGTGATCACATGTATGGAGCAATTGGTCGAGATAGCCATCAGTTAGACAAGGGTTCAGCCATCAGTACATAATGTGTGTCCAGCTTTATTCTCTCTTGCGTTCTCTCAGAAGGCGATATCATAATATGTTACTTTTATAGGACTTGCATAAGGAAAAAGACAAATCCAGCTCATCTGTATTCGGCTATTGCATTTGTATTTATCTCTGACTTCCTTATATAACCAGGAGGATCTATCCCTGGTAAATCGTTGAACGTTCTAATCACTTTCTCTGGTGGTCTTGAAATGACCCTTCAGAAGGAATCTTGAAACACAAGCGATCAGAGCCCTTATTGCGCTTTGAAAATCCTGAGATAAACCGGCTTTGACGAAACAGCAACTCATTGTTTCCAACTGACTCCGTTAATTGCCGGCATTAATAATTAATCACATTCCCATATTTTAAGCATGAAAAGTGACTTGTGAAATGTGTGTTTGGAGTGGGCACCGAGCAGAGCGTTGTCATGATCATTCATCAGCCGTGTTACCGGGACATTACTTATAAATGTAAATCCCTCATCTCAATACGGTCATTAATATATTTGTGCTGATGAAGTGTTAAACTGGGGGGTTACAAAATATTCCTTCTATTTCCAATTTGACTTTAAGTAATAAGGAATGAACAAGATTTAGCTGGCTATTTTCTTTATTCGACTATATTCTACAGGCGTGTAGACCCTAAATGTACAAAAAAAAAAAAAAAAACACTAAGGAGATAGGCCAACTCTGATGAGTTATGCCAAGTGCAGGGACCGAGGAGGTGGAGCATGACACAGGGAGTCTATCATAGGTTAAATCCCTGTTTCATACCCCACCCCTGCAGACTCCTATAACACAATATATCGTTTGCCCCTCACGAGTCCTGTAAACGAAAAGTCTATACATATGAGGATAAACTTTGTTAACACAATTGATTACTTATTTTGTACTGCATTATAAGGGTATATCTAGATTGTTGCAGTTGAACCTGGATCTTGGAACCCATGAGCAACGAAACATAACATTAACATTTAGTTTACATGGAATAAAAGTGCATAGAGGTCCTTAAAAAACAAACAAATGTACAAAGAACAAATCAAACAAGCCACAGCCTAGATGAACAACCCTAAAATCTGTTGAGCTGTAGCTAATACTGTTCTTGCTGCCCCTTGCCTAATAATGTGACCCCCACAAAACAAAATTCTGTACAAAGCATAAACAATTCTGAAGGGTTTCCGCTTCAGAGGATGACAGCATAGGGGTTCATCAGGGAATCGCAGACACAGGATTTTCAAAAGAGACATACAGATCACATGGCTTATAACATTGTTATACAGATCATCAGGTATGAATGGAAAACACTACAGGTCCATGTTGGACTCCTCACTCAGGTCCTACTAGTGAATGGGATAATATGGTCCTGGGTGGGTCTCCCATCAAAGAGGATTAAAATGCTGCAGTTCTTGTATTGGTGACCTATCTCTTCCAACTCTTTTGGGGCAGAGGGTTCAGTAGATCTATTCAGGTGATTGGTGGAATTTAGGACCTCCAGCAATAATGCATTTATTATGTATCCTATAAATCCTGTTTTTTTCCCCCTATGGACCCTATGTTTTTCATGAAATTACCTCTTAACTAATATGACTCTCATATTATTCAGAGATTATACTAACTGGCCATAACTGCTTGTCCTGAAACTCAACATTTCCTTCAGAATCTGATTCTAGAAATAATTCCTAAACTTGAGATCTTAGACCAGTACTTTACTTCACTCACAGTTCCCTCTATCAAGTGGTCCTCAAACCAGTCCTCAAGGCCCACCAACTTTCCAGGATTTTTTCAACTACTTCTTTGGATAGAACAGAGACTAATTTATATCCGAGACTGTTGATGGCCTTGAGGGTTACGTCTATTGAGGACCTTTGATCTATTCCAACTTTTCTTTTATTTACATTTCCACCAGAAGACCATCCACTTTTCCTTCATGTGCTTTTGCAAAACAAATACAAATGTATCAGAGCTGTACTGTATAAGATACAACATTGGGTTTAACTAATCCCAACGAAGTCCACTCTTACCTACACTTAAATAGAAAGAAATAGGAACAAAAAATATCATGCCTCCAAAGTAGAACTAATGATTTCAGTTATTGGTCAGTGTATTTCAAGGTTTCGTAACCGAGTGGCTGGCGCACAGGATGTCTACGGCTTTGCAAGGATTATAGGTCTGTCTTCTGGAAATATCCTGATACCGTACAAGTTCTGTTTTCTTGTTTAAAAACAGCTGAGATTAGTTCTTCCTACAAAAGGATTACCGTATGTTCTCCATCGGAGATTAAGATGCTGACCTTGATAGAATTTCAATCTGTGTTATTTTTTTTCCCATGCGCCGAAGTATGAGGTTGTACAAAGTTACACATGGTAATCTGTCAGCGGCTCGATATTTCCTTTATCCATCCAGGCCATATGATACAGGTCCACAATACGTTTATCGAGCGATACTTTACCACGTCAAAAAATGAAGCAGTCACAGATAATTAACCGCATACAGTACTGGGGTCCTAGAGAGTGTCCTTCTTCTGCTGCTGCCGCTGGATATCCCCGCAATGTAGTATACATTACTAATGCTATGGATAAAGAAAAATAATACCATATAGCAGAATGATAATGTCTGACTGCTCGTGTTGAGTACATCTGTAGACCAGATCTGTGCTGGGGCTATAGGAAGGGATCAGATGTGTGCTGGGGCTATAGGGAGGGAGCAGATCTGTGCTGGGGCTATAGAAAGGGATCAGATCTGTGCTGGGGCTAAAGGGAGGGGGCAGATCTGTGCTGGGGCTATAGGAAGTGATCAGATCTGTGCTGGGGCTATAGGAAGGGATCAGATCTGTGCAGGGGCTATAGGGAGGGGGCAGATCTGTGCTGGGGCTATAGGAAGGGATCAAATATGTGCTGGGGCTATAGGAAGTGATCAGATCTGTGCTGGGGCTATAGGAAGGGATCAGATTTGTGTTGGGGCTATACGGAGGGGGCAGATCTGCGCTGGGGCTATAGGGAGGGAGCAGATCTGTCCTGGGGCTATAGGAAGTGATCAGATCTGTGCTCGGGCTATAGGAAGTGATCAGATCTGTGCTGGGGC
Source organism: Hyla sarda (assembly GCF_029499605.1). NCBI lineage: Eukaryota > Metazoa > Chordata > Amphibia > Anura > Hylidae > Hyla > Hyla sarda. Next base: position 561,141,965 of record NC_079189.1, on the reverse strand, counting down.
TAAAGGAAGAGACAAGATCTGTGTTGGGACTATAGGAAGGGAGCAGATCTGTGCTGGGGCTATAGGAAGAGGTCAGATCTGTGCTGGGGCTATAGAAAGAGATCAGATCTGTACTGGGGCTATAGGGAGGGAGCAGATCTGTGCTGGGCTACAGGAAGTGATAAGATCTGTACTGGGGCTATAGGAAGGGAGCAGATCTGTGCTGGGGCTATAGGAAGGCATAAGATATGTGCTGGGGCTATAGGAAGGGATCAGATCTGTACTGGGGCTATATGAAGGGATCAGATCTGTACTGGGGCTATAGGAAGGGATCAGATTTGTGTTGGGCTATAGGAAGGGATTGGATCTGTATTGGGGCTATAGGAAGAGTTCAGATCTGTGCTGGGTTATAGTAAGGGATCAGATCTGTGTTGGGGCTATAGGAAGGGATCAGATCTGTGCTGGGGCTATAGGGAGGGAGCAGATCTGTGCTGGGGCTATAGGAAGGGAGCAAATCTGTGCTGGGGCTATAGAAAGAGATCAGATCTGTGCTGGGGCTATAGGAAGGGATCAGATCTGTGCTGGGGCTATAGGGAAGGGATCAGATCTCTGCCGGTGCTATAGAAAGAGATTAGATCTGTGCTGGGGCTATAGGGACAGGATCAGATCTGTGCTGGGGCTATAGAAAGAGATCAAATCTGTGCTGGGGCTATAGAAAGAGATCAGATCTGTGCTGGGGCTATAGAAAGTGATCAGATCTGTGCTTGGACTATAGGAAGGGATCCGAACTGTGCAGGGGCTATAGGAAGGGATCAGATTTGTGCTGGGGCTGTAGGAAGGGATCAGATCTGTGCTGGGGCTATAGGAAGGGATCAGATCTGTGCTTGGACTATAGGAAGAGATCAGATCTGTGCTGGGGCTATAGGAAGGGATCCGATCTGTGCTGGGGCTATAGGAAGGGATCAGATTTGTGCTGGGGCTATAGGAAGGGATCAGATTTGTGCTGGGGCTGTAGGAAGGGATCAGATCTGTGCTGGGGCTATGGGAAGGGATCATATCTGTGCTGGGGCTATAGGAAGGGATCAGATCTGTGCTGGGGCTATGGGAAGGGATCATATCTGTGCTGGGGCTATAGGAAGGGATCAGATCTGTGCTGGGGCTATAGGAAGGGATCAGATCTGTGCTGGGGCTATAGGAAGGGATCAGATCTGTGCTGGGGCTATAGGAAGAGATCAGATCTGTGCTCGGGCTATGGGAAGGGATCAGATCTGTGCTGGGGCTATGGGAAGGGATCAGATCTGTGCTGGGGCTATAGGAAGGGATCAGATCTGTGCTGGGGCTATAGGAAGAGATCAGATCTGTGCTCGGGCTATGGGAAGGGATCAGATCTCTAGTAATGATATACAAAGGCTTTAGATTACAACACAACAGATCTGTGGTAGAAAAGGAAGGAAAATGTGCTATATTAGGACCCCAGATCTTCACTGGTGATGCAAAAAAGGAAAAAAAAAACTCATGTTCTTTTAGGAAGATCTATGGTGGTGTCGTATCAGGACCCCTTGTACTTATACTACTGCTAGTTGTCTATGTTGTGCATATGTGTCTGATGTATGTAATGTGTGTTACGCTTTTCTTATGTGTGTGTAATGTGTATAGTGTGTGTAATATGTACATAGTGTGTAATGTGTGTGTGTGTAATGTGGGTATTATGTGTGCATAGCTACAATTGTCTAATGTGTAATGTGATTGCTACACTGACTGAAGGATTCATAATGTGTGTATTATTTGTGTATGTAGTGTGTAATGTGAGCTCTAATGTGTGTGTGTTATGTTTTTTATTATGTGTTTAGTGTGTAATGTGTGAGCTTCTCTTGTCTGGTGTGTGTCCAATATATATGCCACTCATTTCCAAGGTGCCTATGGCTGATGTAAGTCCTGGGTATGTCTCACATGTCTACAACATGCATTTGTGTGTTAATTTAATGGCCACAAACCTTTCAACCAGTTTTTGCATAAATCAATAGTAGAAAGAACAGTAAAAGATTTAAGAAACTTTGTTCTATATCCTATCAAAGAAAAATACATTTTTCTCCCCTTATCAAACTCCTTTCTTCCCCCCCACTCTCCTAAACTCGTTCCATTCTTAGTAAATCAGGGCTATTGTTTGCTATGAAAAACTACTAAAAGCCATTTCCAGACAGTCAGCTCACTCTCACTGGGAGATCAGGTTACAGCTGTCCATGGAAGTCTATGGAGAGGGAAGGGAGAGTGGCTGCAGGGATATTAACATTAAAAAAGTGATGCTGATGATAGCTCAAGCAAATGTTATATCTCAACCCAGGGCAGCCGATTTACTATGAAATTTGCAGCATGGGGAAGTACCCTGACTGTTCATGTATACACCGTGACAACAAACTAAGCTCTGCTATTCCAGTACTGAAGCTTAATTATTTCCTGAATATTGGTTAAAGGGGTACTCTGCCACTAGTCATCTTAACCCCTTATCCAAAGGATAGAGAATAAGATTGCTGATCATGGGGGTCCCACAGCTGGTACCCCTGCGATCTCTGTGTGGCACCCAGCGTTTGTTAAGAACGCTGGGTGCGCGTGGGGGGGGTTGTGATGTAACGGCCATGTCCCTCATTACATCACGCCACGCCCCCTCAATGCCATTCTATGGTGGCCGCCACTCCCCCTCCCATAGACTTGCATTGGGGGGGCATGGGGTGACGTAATGAGGGGCGTGGCCATGACATCATTACCCCGTCCCTGCTCCAGGCTTTGGAAACAAAATGTTCCAAACACTGGGGCAGCAGAGTACCCCTTTAAGGCTAATGTTTGCCTTAATTTTTGTAGCGCATTTCAGTCCACGGACTGGGAGTCGTCTCCTAATGGATGGTGGGGGACTAGAAGAAAGAAAACTTTCCATGTCCTGCCTGTTTTATTCATGACAGTTTTGTGCCAGCTCTTGTGCCTTTCATATGGGAGCAGCTGGATGAGGAGAGAGAGCAGGCGGGGTGCCTCAAATCTAATCGCTGACTTCCAAAATCTAATCGAAAGGCGCAAGGCTTTATCAATAATTCAGCGCTTTATTACTGATATGATGCCGTGGACCATCATACAGCATAAATAATTGATCCGCAGAGGGGCAACATGTCCTTTTGTGTGCAGGAGCTGACCGCCGGCTCCCAGGAAGCTGACGCTTGTTTGTACTACATTGTAATTCAGAAATAAATGTTAAGATTCACATGGCCGGGAAGAAAGGAGGCGATTTATAGCAGCTGCGCCCAAGACAATGTCTGCGCCCAAAGTGACTTTACTCTACACCTCAGCCTGGGCACAGACACATGGGACATCTGCAACTCTCCCGCTGGGGGACTACAAGTCACAGCACATTCTGCAGGGCTCAATGCCCATTTTTTCCTCTTATTATAACCTGAAATTAAATGTATTCCCCTACTTCCACTGAGGAGAGTATTCACACTGTGCAGATTTAAGAGAAGGAGAAATGGAGACATAAATATCACCACAAATGTATACTATGTTTATATAGTTCAAAAACTATCTATATGTCTATACATGTATCTATCTATCTATCTATCTATCTATCTATCATCTCCTATCCATCTCATATCTATCTATCTCATATCTATCTAGCTATCTATCTATCTATCTCATATCTATCTATGTATCTATCTATCTCATATCTATCTATCTCATATCTATCTATCTCATATCTATCTATGTATCTATCTATCTCATATCTATCTAGCTATCTATCTATCTCATATCTATCTATCTATCTATCTATCTATCTATCTCATATCTATCTATCTCATATCTATCTATCTATCTCATATCTATCTATCTATATATCTAATATCTATCTATCTATCTATCTATCTCATATCTATCTATCTATCTATCTCATATCTATCTATCTATCTATCACATATCTATCTATCTATCTCATATCTATCTCATATCTATCTATCTATCTATCTATCTCATATCTATCTATCTATCTCATATCTATCTATCTATCTCTTATCTATCTATCTCATATCTATATATCTTATATCTATCTATCTCATATCTATCTATCTATCTCATATCTATCTATATATCTAAAGCCAATAAAAACAGCACAACCAAATTCCAGAATATGAATGAAATTCGGGGTGCCCGCATAACTGGAACCTGGGTCCGCCGGTTCCTCAATCCAGACAAAAGCAAAATATGATGCAGCACTCCACAGGTTTTGCTTATCTATCTATCTATCTATCTATCTATCTATCTATCTATCTATCTCATATCTTTCTATCTCATATCTATCTATCTATCTATCTCATATCTATCTATCTATCTATCTATCTATCTATCTATCTATCTATCTATCTCTCATATCTATCTATCTGTCTTTCTATCTCATATCTATCTATCTCATATCTATCTATCTCATATCTATCTCATATCTATCTATCTATCTATCTCATATCTATCTATATCATATCTATCTATCTATCTCATATCTATCTATCTATCTATCTATCTCATATCTATCTATCTATCTCATATATATCTATCTCATATCTATCTATCTCATATCTATCTATCTATCTATCTCATATCTATCTATCTCATATCTATCTATCTGTCTGTATATCTATTATCTATCTATCTATCTATCTATCTATTAGTGTTGCTCGCGAATATTCGCAATGCGAATATTGTTCGCGAATATCGCATATTCGCGAATTCGCGAATTTCGCGAATATAGCGCTATATATTCGTAATTACGAATATTCGTTTTTTTTTTTTTTCTTCACAGTACACATCACAGTGATCATCCCTCTCTGCTTCCAGCTTGTGTGGTGTAAAGAAGGCTGTAATACCACTGTATGAGACTGGCGTGCGCAAATTCGCATATGCGAAAATTAGTATATGTTACTTTTCGCATATGCGAATTTACGCGCATGCTAATTTTCGCATACGCGTATTTTCGCATATGCGAAAATACAACGAATATGCGAATATTCGCGAATATATGACGAATATTCGTCCATATATTCGCGAATATTCGCGAATTCGAATGTGGCCTATGCCGCTCAACACTACTATCTATCTGTCTGTCTATCTCATATCTATCTATATCACATCTATCTATCTATCTATCTATCTATCTATCTCATATCTATCTATATCATATCTATCTATCTATCTATCTCATATCTATCTATATCACATCTATCTATCTATCTATCTATCTATCTATCTATCTATCTGTCTGTCTATCTATCCATCATGAAAGGAAGAAGCAGCACAACCACCCTTTTGATCATCTACATGTAAGAATTGGCCAGTATTTTAAATCACTCTCTTAAATTAAAGTCAGGATGGGATGCAAAAAGAATTGTATTCCAAGGGGGAATGTATTATTGTTTGCATAAGCCTAGTCTCTGCACAAAATGTCTTTAAAGGGGTACTCCGCCCCTAGGCATCTTATCCCCTATCGAAAGGATAGGGGATAAGATGTCAGATCGCGGGGGTCCTGCCGCTGGGGACCACCGGGATCTCGGCTGCAGGACCCACCTGTTGAGGCTTCCGGCAGCGCTGGAGGGTCTCATCCTAAGGCCTCCCGACCATGGTGACATGAGATTGTGACATCACGACTCCGCCCCCATGTGACATCCCGCCCCACCCCCTCAATGCAAGTCTATGGTAGGGGGCGTGGCGTCACAATCTCACGTCACCATGGTCGGGAGCCGAAGCCTCCAGCGTTTCCGGAAGCCGGAACAGGTGGGTCCTGCAGCCGAGATCCTGGGGGTCCCCAGCGGCGGGGCCCCCACGATCTGACATCTTATCCCCTATCCTTTTTCAATAGCGGATGAGATGTCTTTGTGCGATTCTGACACTTTACACTGGCGCAGGAAATGATACATTTTCCCCCAAAAGTTTTTATAATAGTTTGTTTTTGTATTTAGGATTTTTTCCTGGAAATTGAATGTAAATTGGTAGAATATATGTATTCAGACCTATGCTGTACTGTGCCACTGATCTGCATCCTGGGATTTGTATGGATGTCAGTGATCCTAACACTGAGGGGGAGATTTATCAAAACCTGTGCAAAGGAAAAGTTGCTGAGTTGTCCATAGCAACCAATCAGATCGCTTCTTTCATTTTTTAAAAGGCCTGTGAAGAATGAAAGAAGCAATCTGATTGGTTGTTATGGGCAACTGGGCAACTTTTCCTCTGGACAGGTTTTGATAAATCTCTCCCGAGTGTTACTGTTTATGTTTCTGTTTATATTGCTGTTTATGTTGTTGTTTGCGTAGTTGTGTGTTGCTTTCTATGTTGCTGTTTATGTTGCTATTTGCACTGATGTTAATGTGTATGTTGCTGTTTATGTTGCTATTTGCACTGATGTTAATGTGTATGTTGCTGTTTATGTTGCTATTTGCACTGATGTTAATGTGTATGTTGATTGTTTTGTTGCTGTTTGTGTTGCTATTTGGTTATTATCGGGTTGGACTTGTCCTTCTTGTTAGGCAGACAATGTCGCTCTTAGTCAAGCTGTGTAGATCAAAGCCTTGGGTGAAGCGGCAGCGCCCTGTGTCTCCTGAGCACTCCACAGAAGTTGTGGAGAAGTGACACAATCCTGGGTGATTATGCGCGGTAATGAATTACCACGGCCGCCGTGCGTGAGTCGCGCAGCAATGCAGGCTTGTTGTTCTCCAGACATTGACAAACCACTTTAGCTCGGATCCCATTGTTTGTGATGTCACCAGCCGCTCTTGATGGCATTTGCAGTGGTATTATTCACAGTTTATATTATTACAACCTGAAGATCATAATTACTACAGAGAATTACCAGCGGAGGCCGATGAATACTTAACCATGGCGAGCGGAGGAGCAGGCGAGGCATCCGGCACAGATATAATACAAGAGATGTATAGATACAATACAAGAGATGTATAGATACAATACAGGAGATGTATAGATACAATACAGGAGATGTATAGATACAATACAGGAGATGTATAGATATAATACAAGAGATGTATAGATACAATACAAGATATGTATAGATATAATACAATAGATGTATAGATACAATACAGGAGATGTATAGATATAATACAGGAGATGTATAGATACAATACAGGAGATGTATAGATACAATACAATCGATGTATAGATACAATACAGGAGATGTATAGATATAATACAGGAGATGTATAGATACAATACAAGAGATGTATAGATACAATACAGGAGATGTATAGATACAATACAAGATATGTATAGATACAATACAGGAGATGTATAGATAAAATACAGGAGATGTATAGATATAATACAGGAGATGTATAGATACAATACAGGAGATGTATAGATACAATACAGGAGATGTATAGATACACTACAGGAGATGTATAGATATAATACAGGAGATGTATATATATAATACAGGAGATGTATAGATACAATACAGGAGATGTATATATACACTACAGGAGATGTATAGATAGAATACAGGAGACGTATAGATACAATACAGGAGATGTATAGATACAATACAGGAGATGTATAGATACAATACAGGAGATGTATAGATACAATACAGGAGATGTATATATACACTACAGGAGATGTATAGATAGAATACAGGAGACGTATAGATACAATACAGGAGATGTATAGATACAATACAGGAGATGTATAGATACAATACAGGAGATGTATAGATACAATACAGGAGATGTATAGATACAATACAGGAGATGTATAGATATAATACAGGAGACGTATAGATACAATACAAGAGATGTATAGATATAATACAAGAGATGTATAGATACAATACAGGAGATGTATAGATACAATACAGGAGATGTATAGATATAATACAGGAGATGTATAGATACAATACAAGAGATGTATAGATACACTACAGGAGATGTATAGATATAATACAGGAGATGTATAGATATAATACAGGAGATGTATAGATATAATACAGGAGATGTATAGATACAATACAGGAGATGTATAGATACAATACAGGAGATGTATAGATACAATACAGGAGATGTATAGATACAATACAGGAGATGTATAGATACAATACAGGAGATGTATAAATACAATACAGGAGATGTATAGATACAATACAGGAGATGTATAGATACGCTACAGGAGATGTATAGATACAATACAGGAGATGTATAAATACAATACAGGAGATGTATAGATATAATACAAGATATGTATAGATACAATACAGGAGATGTATAGATACAATACAGGAGATGTATAGATACAATACAGGAGATGTATAGATACAATACAATAGATGTATAGATACAATACAGGAGATGTATAGATATAATACAGGAGATGTATAGATACAATACAGGAGATGTATAGATACAATACAGGAGATATATAGATACAATACAGGAGATGTATAGATACAATACAGGAGATGTATAGATATAATACAGGAGATGTATAGATACACTACAGGAGATGTATAAATACAATACAGGAGATGTATAAATACAATACAGGAGATGTATAAATACAATACAGGAGATGTATAAATACAATACAGGAGATGTATAGATACAATACAGGAGATGTATATATACACTACAGGAGATGTATAGATAGAATACAGGAGACGTATAGATACAATACAGGAGATGTATAGATACAATACAGGAGATGTATAGATACAATACAGGAGATGTATATATACACTACAGGAGATGTATAGATAGAATACAGGAGACGTATAGATACAATACAGGAGATGTATAGATACAATACAGGAGATGTATAGATACAATACAGGAGATGTATAGATACAATACAGGAGATGTATAGATACAATACAGGAGATGTATAGATACAATACAGGAGATGTATAGATATAATACAGGAGACGTATAGATACAATACAAGAGATGTATAGATATAATACAAGAGATGTATAGATACAATACAGGAGATGTATAGATACAATACAGGAGATGTATAGATATAATACAGGAGATGTATAGATACAATACAAGAGATGTATAGATACAATACAGGAGATGTATAAATACAATACAGGAGATGTATAGATACACTACAGGAGATGTATAGATATAATACAGGAGATGTATAGATATAATACAGGAGATGTATAGATATAATACAGGAGATGTATAGATACAATACAGGAGATGTATAGATACAATACAGGAGATGTATAGATACAATACAGGAGATGTATAGATACAATACAGGAGATGTATAGATACAATACAGGAGATGTATAGATACAATACAGGAGATGTATAAATACAATACAGGAGATGTATAGATACGCTACAGGAGATGTATAGATACAATACAGGAGATGTATAAATACAATACAGGAGATGTATAGATATAATACAAGATATGTATAGATACAATACAGGAGATGTATAGATACAATACAGGAGATGTATAGATACAATACAGGAGATGTATAGATACAATACAATAGATGTATAGATACAATACAGGAGATGTATAGATATAATACAGGAGATGTATAGATACAATACAATAGATGTATAGATACACTACAGGAGATGTATAAATACAATACAGGAGATGTATAAATACAATACAGGAGATGTATAGATACAATACAGGAGATGTATAAATACAATACAGGAGATGTATAAATACAATACAGGAGATGTATAGATACAATACAGGAGATGTATAGATATAATACAGGAGATGTATAGATACACTACAGGAGATGTATAGATACAATACAGGAGATGTATAAATACAATACAGGAGATGTATAAATACAATACAGGAGATGTATAAATACAATACAGGAGATGTATAGATACACTACAGGAGATGTATAGATACACTACAGGAGATGTATAGATACAATACAGGAGATGTATAGATACACTACAGGCAATTTATTGTACAGAAGAAGAAGAAGAAGCATAGAGATAGATAGATAGATAGATAGATAGATAGATAGATAGATAGATAGCCCTATTGGGTCTTGCAGAAATAAAAAAAGACCCAATAAATACATAAATGGATAAATATTCATAGTCAGAACTGTTGTAATCTGTTACTAGTGCCCACAGTGTAGAGTCCGCTCCATAACCTGTGAGCAGATAAACTCTCATTTTTCTTTAATATGCTTCTATTTTACCTATAAATATAGTTGTTACAGATTATTGGAGCAGAATTTGGGTGAGCTTCGCCTGCAGATGGTGGGAATAAACGTTCTTAGTTAATGAATGTGTCAGGATATCCGGATTCTCTCCCCACCATCTCTTTACTGGATATATATGCATATAATGTAATATAAGGTGCGGAGGATCAGTCACCGCCTCCTATTTACGGCTCTTCTATGGGGCGGCCCTGTAGTATTGAGGGAAAGGAAACAAATGTATCACCAGGATGTTCAGCAACAAATTGCAGCATCATTTTCTTTATGTTTTTATGAATCTAATAAATAAGTGAGAGCTGAAGCTGCTTTTCCTAAAGGTTGTATCCACAGATCCATATTACATGTAAGTTTGTAACCATGTTACCATTGTGCTTATTCTCCTGTTTATTCTTCATTTATATCTGTGGGATCATGGAACGAGGTTTGCACCATATTTCAATCATACCATCAATTTTCATTCAAACCAAAAGAACAGAGTAATATAACCTCCCCACCCACTCACCAAGGGGTTAAATAGATGGCTTTGCAGACCATATACAGTAAGTGACTACAGTGCAATTACATCCAGTGACTACAGGGGGTGTTTTGCCCAGACCAACATAATGACATCTTTTAGCCACAACTTATCTCTGCAGGATTATGTAGGTAGGTCACCTCTCCCTATAGGGGTTATCCAGGAACAAAAAACCTTTTTTTTTTTTATATATACTGGCTCCAGAAAGTTAAACAGATTTGTAAATCACTTCTATTAAAAAATCTTAATCCTTTCAGTACTTATGAGCTGCTGAAGTTGAATTGTTCTTTTCTGTCTAAGTGCTGTCTGATGACACGTGTCTCGGGAGCTGTCCAGAGTAGAAGCAAATTCCCATAGGAACTGCACAGAGCAGAATATGTTTGCTATGGGAATTTGCTTCTACTCCGGACAGCTCCTGAGACACGTGTCATCAGAGAGCACATAAACAGAAAAGAACAACTCAACTTCAGCAGCTGCTAATTATTGGAATGATTCAGATTTTTTTAATAGAAGTAATTACCCCTTTAATGACCCCTTTCTACCAATAAAAACACTTACCTCTTACTATTCCAACACCAAATATAAGGGACTTTGTCCTTCTCTGCACTGGCTTGCAGAAGTACTGAGCTTCTCCCAGCCTTCAAGAGTAAGTGATGGGTCAGGACTCTTTGTTCAGTCCCAGTTTTTATCTGCATGTGCATCCAAATGACACACATGCAGTTGAAAGGGGCACTTACTTGCCTGTGGATATGGGGCAAGTGATTGAATTTCACTGTGCAAGCAAATGCAAACAATTGCAACACCCTGGCCAAATTGGTGTTGGCGACCTAGGTGGACATCATTTGAAATGTCAAAAGGCCATATTAGAGTGGCAAAGATCTGAGAAGGTGGCCTTAAAAGATTTAGAGACAAACTTTAGAACTTTTGATGATGCAAACAGTACAAAAGATCTAATCCTTATCTTAAAGTAGCAATGTTCACACATGTCGACCAGGTATGTATGGTGAAGACTGGTCCATTATTACCTTACTGTGACTTTCATTAAAGTGGTTATCGAACATAAGGTGACTTTAGGTGTCATACAGCAATGGCCATGCTTACCAAGGATCTGTGCTTGTGTTGGTGGTAAATTGATCTGTCCTGTGCCCCTTATCATGCTGCTGGCTTGTTTTTGGGAAGTAGTTACTTCCTGTTTCTGTGGCTGCCCTCAGACTACAATCCCCAGGATCCTTTGTTTCAAGGTGGGAGGTGACTTATTTCTCTCCCACACATTGATCTCCCAACCCATTGCAGCACAGCACAACCTGACAGACAAGTTGTGGATCTGTATGATGATGAATGCCAGCACATGAGCGCCGGTAATGTCATTAGGGGGCTGGCTTCACACACAACAGATGAAGCTGCCAACCCCCGCACAGCAAACCGGGAAAAGTCCAAGACAACACTAATTTTGTAGGCTGCAGAAAATTAACTTCCTAGGAAAAGATAGACAAAGAAATTAGATACCAGCCACTAAACACAGGTAAGAAAAGTATATTATTAACTAGGGTAACTTTGCTGCCCCTGTCTTACATTTAAAGAACCAAAAATCATGGAATCATGGAATCACTGACGCTGGGGGGCCACACATAGAAACATCCAGCATACACAAATCCCAGCAGAGTATTGTGAAATCATGTTATGGTTGTTGTTTTGCTCCAAGCATCTGAGGGTATGAGAAAAGATAAGGACACGTCTGTGGCACACTACTATTAGGATTGGTGGCCACAACCCTAAAAAGGGTTTTTCAAAAGTTGCCTAGACCTAAGTGTACAACCAAGAAATCCTTTAACTCCTTGAAGTACAGTACGTTATTTCATTTTGTTTGGCCAGTGCCACCTCTTTCATGACCACCTTGGTCCATAAATCTCCCCTTCTAAATCACCATCATTGTGCGTTGTAGCCTTGATCTTCAAAATGCATAAAATATCTTTCTTCCTTTCATGTTTTTGTTGTTTTTTCTCGGGGTATATTGAACTAAAAGAAAAGATAAAGAAGGACATATCTGTGGGTCACTGCTGTTCTGATTGGTGGCCACAACCCTAATTTACAATCAGGAAAGCCTATAACTCCTTGAAGTACAGTTGGTTACTTCACTTTGTTTGGCCAGTGCCATCTCTTTCATGACCATAGTCTTCTCTTGGTCCATAGTTCTTCTCTTCCACATCGCTATCGTTGCAGAGTTGTAACCTGTAGTTGATCTTCAAAATGCAAAAACATCTTTGGCACTTTGGAGGAACGTCTAGAAGGGGGTGTTGGGTTGTGTTTTTTGGGAGGTAAGCCATGCACCTTGGACATACAATATAGATGTAGCTATAGGCACATGAACATCTTTGCCCAGGTGAAGAAAAGTCCACTCTACGACTCTTCTCCCCACAGTGTCCTCTCAGTAGTCATCCTCTGTTCTTTTATTAGTGCATTTCAGTACCCGATACTTTTTGCACCATGTGCCTGCATAAGTAGATGGTATATTTGGTCACGTACAGCCGATCACCTGACCCTTGTGTCTCCCAGCTGAGTTAATTCCTACCGCAGCGATGCCAAGTCTTATGTTCTGCAAGTTTTGCATGAGATGTTTTCACTTGGTGTCCTCATTTGGCTCTTCTGATCATCAGGCGGCAGGGGGGGGGGGGGGTGTCGATGTGGGGGGGGGGGCAATTAAAGTTTATGAAGTGTTCTTCTCTGAATATTCAGCATTCTCTGATGGGACACGTAGACGCCTGTAGTTAATAATTGACGTAGCCCACCGTCCTCCCCAGATGTGATATATCCCCCTGTGTTCTTCCACCACATACAGATCTTCTTCTTTGTGGTCTCCTAGACCTTATGATGCAATATTTACACAAGGAATTCTTACTTGAAAAGAAGCAGCAAGTATAAAGGCGACTTTATATAAAAAGGTGCACCCCGGCATCGGCGTTATTTCATCCCATGCTTCTAAGAGTCTGCGAATCAAGAAGATGTTTCTCTATCTCAGGTGGATCTGTTTCCTTGGCTTAAGAAGGAACTGACCTACATATTGGCAGTGAGAAAACTCACCAAATTCGGTTCTATGAGGAAAAAGGAGTCAATGTTGAGGGGCCCAAATGATTTACAAAAAATAAATATAGTAAATAAGTACAAATCACTATGGAACATGAATATAAATGGACTATACTCCAAGAAATGGAGTTGGTAAAAAATTGGAGCGGACTGGGTCTACCTTGAAGGCCTAAAAGGTGACGCTAGAAGTAGTCCCAGCTCATTTGGGGGAGATTTCTCAAAACCTGTGCAGAGGAAAAGCAACCAATCAGCTCACTTCAGTTTTCAGAGACCTTTAAAAAAATGAAAGAAGCAATCTGATTGGTTGCTATGGACAACTGGGCAATTTTTCCTCTCCACAGGTTTTGATAAATCTCTCCAATGACTTTCATAGTGTGTAACTGGTGCCACATAATGTCTGCCATTCCACCTATCCGGCATTGTATCGGCATTGACTAAAACCTAATTAGATATGTTCCTATTGGGAAAAATGACTATAATGACTAAAACAGTGTTTCCCAACCAGAGTGCCTCCAGCTGTTACAAAACTCCCTGCTGGAGGCGCACTGGTTGAGAAACACTGCGTTACCATAACAACATTAGTTTATTAGGGAAGCACATCTACCTTAAATCTATAGATAGAAGGATATGAGATAGATAGATAGATAGATAGATAGATAGATAGATAGATATGAGATAGATATATATAGATAGATAGATAGATAGATATGAGATAGATAGATAGTTAGATAGATATGAGATAGATATATATAGATAGATAGATAGATATGAGATAGATAGATAGTTAGATAGATAGATAGATAGATATGAGATAGATAGATATGAGATAAATAGATAGGTAGATAGATATGAGATAGATAGATATGAGATAGATAGATATGAGATAAATAGATAGGTAGATAGATATGAGATAGATAGATAGATATGAGATAGATAGAGAAATAGATAGATATGAGATAGATAGATATGAGATCGATAGATATGAGATAGATAGATGATAGATAGATATGAGATAGATAGATAAATAGATAGATAGATATGAGATAGATAGATAGATAGATAGATAGATATGAGATAGATAGATATGAGATAGATAGAAATTAGATAGATAGATAGATAGATAGATAGATAGATATGAGATAGATAGATAGATAGATATGAGATAGATAGATAGGGATATGTAAATAGATAGGTAGATAGATATGAGATAGATAAAAAAAAAATGATCACAGGAGGAAAGGTGTAATGTGGTATAATGGGAGGACCATCACTACCATGTTCTTTTCAGGCGGTGCAGCACCTAAAACGTTCCCCCTGGTAACTGGTAGCAGCTCTGACTGCCCCAGCAGAACAATGTGATAGGAAACCATTACTACTTCCTGTCCTGGGAGACTACACAGAAGCAGGAGGGGCCGTCACAGCTGTCGGGTAAGAGCTGCTGACGGACAAAGGCTGTCCGGGCATGCTGGGAGTTATAGTTTTGCAACAGCTGGAGGCACCCTGGTTGGGAAACACTAACATAGACAATGAAAAAAGATTGCAAACATGCATTACCACCGCTCCATTCCCACAAGACTCCAGACCCCTGTTCTTAAGATCCTAGAAGACAGACCTCCAGATATCATACACGTTCCTCTATCCTGAGGATTGGAGGTAGGTATTGTAGGTGAAGTCTTAACTCTAAGGCCCATACACACTACAGATTATCCGCCAAGAGAAGTTTCTGGTAGACATTTTTGTGCAGCAGGCGTCACCTCAATGAAATGGCGCTATAACAGCATAGATATGCATTGTCCCCATTTAAGTTTTTTAGGTTGTACTCCGTAAGACCGAACATGTTGATTCTTTTGAGTCCAGAATTAGAATTTTTCTGGGGGTAATTCCGTAGTATCCCCCTTAACCCTTTTTAAAGGTTTACTGCAGTGGAAAACCATTTTTTTTATATCAACTGGTGCCAGAAAGTTAAAAAGATTTGTAAATTACTTCTTTTTAAAAATCTTAATCCTTCCAGTACTTATCAGCTGCAGAGGTGGACAGAGGTGTCAGCAGAGAGCACTGTGGTCAGACAGAAAAGAAATTAAAAAAGAAAATAACTTTCTGTGGAGTATATAGCAGCTGATAAGTACTGGAAGGATTACGATTTTTAAATAGAAGTAATTTACAAATATGTTTAGCTTTCTGGCACCACCGGAGTACCCCTTTAAGCTTCCACTCGATTTCTTTTGGCATTGGACATCTTTTTCTTGCTCTCTGTGATTTTTCTCAGCCTTCTACGAATTCATACTTTATATTAAAGTCTAGACGCAGCCTTGCCGCTTCTCAGTCCGTGGGAGGAAATTTTCCTATTAATATCTATGGGAGTTTGGGGCCAAAAATAGCTAAAGTGGATCTGAGATTTAATGAGTTCTCCCTTGGGGCGGCTGTAGAATTAATTCAGGATTGTTACGCGCTGTAATTAAACAAACGGACTTTATCAAATACTCGCACTGACCCCGAAGTCTCACTGTAAATACGAGGTCTGCTTTACTGAGATAAGGATGGAAGGAACTGGAAAAAAAATGAGGATATGAGGAGAGGATATGAGGTCGGGATATGAGGATGGGATATGAGAAAAGGATATGAGGATGGGATATGAGGTTGGAATATGAGGATGGGATATGAGGTCGGGATATGAGGTCGGGATATGAGGAGGGGATAGGAGGATGGGATAAGAGGATGAGATATGAGGATGGTATATGAGGTTGGGATATGAGGTCGGGATATGAGGATGGGATATCAGGATGGGATATGAGGTCGGGATATGAGGATGGTATATGAGGTTGGTATATGAGGAGAGGATATGAGGTTGGGATATGAGGTCGGGATATGAGGACGGGATATGAGGATGAGATATGAGGATGGGATATCAGGATGGTATATGAGGTCTGGATATGAGGATGGGATATGAGGTCTGGATATGAGGTTGGCATATGAGGATGGGATATGAGGATGGGATATGAGGTCGGGATATGAGGATGGTATATGAGGAGAGGATATGAGGAAGGGATATGAGGAAGGGATATGAGGTTGGGATATGAGGTTAGGATATGAGGATGGGATATGAGGATGGGATATGAGGATGGGATATCAGGTTGGTATATGAGGATGGGATATGAGGGTGAGATATGAGGATGGGATATGAGGTCGGGATAGGAGGTCGGGATATGAGAATGGGATATGAGGATGGGATATGAGGAGAGGATATGAGGATGGGATATGAGGATGAGATATGAGGATGGGATATGAGGTCGGGATATGAGGTCGGGATATGTGGATGGGATATGAGGATGGGATATGAGGAGAGGATATGAGGAAGGGATATGAGGTCGGGATATGAGGTCGGGATATGAGGATGGGATATGAGGATGTGATATGAGGATGGGATATGAGGTCGGGATATGAGGATGGGATATGAGGATGGGATATGAGGAGAGGATATGAGGAAGGGATATGAGGTCAGGATATGAGGTCGGGATATGAGGATGGGATATGAGGATGTGATATGAGGTCGGGATATGAGGATGGGACATGAGGATGGGATATGAGGATGGGATATGAGGACGGGATATGAGGATGGGATATGAGGTCGGGATATGAGGATGGGATATGAGGATGGGATATCAGGATGGGATATGAGGTCTGGATATGAGGATGGGATATGAGGATGGGATATGAGGTCGGGATATGAGGATGGGTTATGAGGATGAAATATGAGGATGGGATATGAGGTCGGGATATGAGGTCGGGATATGAGGATGGGATATAAGGATGGGATATGAGGAGAGGATATGAGGATGGGATATGAGGATGAGATATGAGGATGGGATATGAGGTCAGGATATGAGGTCGGGATATGAGGATGGGATATGAGGATGGTATATGAGGAGAGGATATGAGGAAGGGATATGAGGAAGGGATATGAGGTCGGGATATGAGGTTGGGATATGAGGATTGGATATGAGGATTTGATATGAGGATGTGATATGAGGTCGGGATATGAGGAAGGGATATGAGGAAGGGATATGAGGTCGGGATATGAGGTTGGGATATGAGGATGGGATATGAGGATGTGATATGAGGATGTGATATGAGGTCGGGATATGAGGATGGGATATGAGGATGGGATATGAGGAGAGGATATGAGGATGGGATATGAGGTCGGGATATGAGGAGAGGATAGATATGAGGATGGGATATGAGGATGGGATATGAGGATGGGATATGAGGACGAGATATGAGGTCGGGATATGAGGATGGGATATGAGGATGGGATATGAGGAGAGGATATGAGGATGGGATATGAGGTCAATATATGAGGAGAGGATATGAGGACAAGGAATGAGGTTAAGATATGAGGTTGGAATATGAGATCAGGATATGAGAAAATGATATGAGGACGGGATATGAGGATGGGATATGAGGACGAGATATGAGGACGGGATATGAGGAGAGGATATGAGGACGGGATATGAGGATGGGATATGAGGTTGGAATATGAGGATGGTATATGAGGTTGGGATATGAGGACCAGCTATGAGGTTGGGATATGAGGATAATAGCTTCATTGTTGCTTATCCTCTCCCGCAAGGTTTAGGTAGGAAAACCAGGCAATTCTGAGTACTCTGCTGGTAGAAACATATAGCACAGACACCTCCCAATAGACTGGCACTGCACGTTTCAATATTTTAAACCATGAGGAAAGATAAGGAAGAACATATCTTTATACTAAAAACAAAAACAAAACTGTGCTGCCTTTAGCCACCACTAGGGGGGCATTTGGTGCTCAGCATCAGAAAAACTAACCTTTGACCTCTGTAAAGAAATCAGCACAGGGTAGTGCGCCAAACACCATCCTGAGGTTAAAAAGTGTACGTTCACTTTAAGGTTTTCTCATTTACTATGAGCCCCGAAGGACAGAATAATGACGGTTTCCCTTTTAATGGTTTGGAGCAGACAAGCTTTTTTAGGACCAGATTCTAATGATGCCCCCATGAATAAATAAAACCTGACACCTTAATTGGGAGAAACCATAAAGCGGAGCACATCTCTGTCCCTCCAGGCACCAACCCCAAGTTTTTAGCAAACACATGAAAATGACAGACTCCTTCCAAAGAGAATAAACTCTCATTCTTTCCACCAGACTCGAGAAAAAAACGGGGGAATTGCTTCCATTTAAATGGTATTTTATCGCATTAAAATTAAAAGTTACTTTCAACATCTGTTATTTGCCTGTGGATGCAGATTGAAGGTGAGAGATAAAAATACGGCTAATTATTTGTGGAATTCATGTTGTGGAGCGACTCTAGCTGTTTTCGGGAGCTGTAAATCTTTCGCACCAAGCTTACGTGCGGGAAACTTAATTGGTTTGATTTCGAGTACTTATTATAGTGCTCAAAAAGTTTAATTCCATTATTTTGCTGCTTCATTTATATGTGTGAAAAATAAATATATATATAAAACAAAACATTAATTTGACTTAATTGAAAAACTCGTCTAGACGCGTCATGATGTATTCGCTTCTGCGCCTGTGGTGGGGAAAGGATTGAAAAATGGGAAGTTTATCCTCAAACTAAAAGAACTGTTCATACATAGGGGAGGTTCAGACGGGAAAATGTATCCTTCATATGTAAAAAATGAATACAAATAAAACTATTACTCTAAGGTATATAATTTACCAACGTAGTGTTATTGCAGCATCATTCAGTATGTTCAGCTTGAAATACCATAGCAAGAAGTTATGCAGCCCTCTCCTTGTCAGTGTGTTGTTGCCTTAGCAGCTCCTGGCTGCCTCCTCTCTCCTGACAGGAAGTTGTGTAGTCCTCTCATTGTCAGTGTGGTGTTGTCTCAGCAGCTCCTGTCTCTTCCTTCTCTCCTAACATGAAATTGTCTAGTCCTCTCAATGTCAGTGTAGTGCTGTCTCAGAAGCTGCTCCCTCTCTCCTGAAAGGAGCATACCATAGGAAGCATACTAGAAGGAGTATACTATAAGGAGTATACTATAAGGAGAATACTATAGGGAGTATACTATAAGGAGTATACTATAAGGAGTATACTATAGGGAGTATACTATAGGGAGTATACTATAAGGAATATACTATAAGGAGAATACTATAAGGAGTATACTATAGGGAGAATACTATAAGTAGAATACTTAAGGAGTATACTATAAGGAGAATACCATAGGAAGCATACTATAAGGAGAATAGTATAAGGAGTATACTATAAGGAGTATACTATTAGGAGTATACTATAGGGAATATACTATAAGGGGTATACTATAGGGAGAATACTATAAGAAATATACTATAAGGAGAATACTATAATGAGTATACTATAGGGAGTATACTATAAGGAGTATACTATAAGGAGAATACTATAGGGAGTATACTATAAGGAGTATACTATAGGGAGTATACTATAAGGAGTATACTATAAGGAGTATACTATAGGGAGTATACTATAAGGAGTATACTATAAGGAGTATACTATAGGGAGTATACTATAGGGAGTATACTATAAGGAATATACTATAAGGAGAATACTATAAGGAGTATACTATAGGGAGAATACTATAAGGAGAATACTTAAGGAGTATACTATAAGGAGAATACCATAGAAAGCATACTATAAGGAGAATAGTATAAGGAGTATACTATAAGGAGTATACTATAAGGAGTATACTATAGGGAGAATAGTATAAGGAGTATAGTATAAGGAGTATACTATAAGGAGAATACTATAAGGAGAATAGTATAAGGAGTATACTATAAGGAGTATACTATAAGGAGTATACTATAGGGAGTATACTATAAGGAGTATACTATAAGGAGTATACTATAAGGAGAATACTATAAGGAGAATAGTATAAGGAGTATACTATAAGGAGTATACTATAAGGAGAATACTATAAGGAGAATAGTATAAGGAGTATACTATAAGGAGTATACTATAAGGAGTATACTAAAAGGAGTATACTATAGGGAATATACTATAAGGGGTATACTATAGGGAGAATACTATAAGAAATATACTATAAGGAGAATACTATAAGGAGTATACTATAAGGAGTATACTATAAGGAGTATACTAAAAGGAGATTACTATAAGGAGAAAAGTATAAGGAGTATACTATAAGGAGTAAACTATAAGGAGAATACTATAAGGATTATACTATAAGGAGTATACTATAAGGAATATACTATAAGGAGTATACAATAGAGAGTATACTATAGGGAGAATACTATAAGGAGTATACTATAAGGAGAATACTATAAGGAGTATACTATAAGGATAATACTATAAGGAGTATACTATAAGGAGTATACTATAAGGAGTATACAATAGAGAGTATACTATAGGGAGAATACTATAAGGAGTATACTATAATGAGAATACTATAAGGAGTATACTATAAGGAGCATACTATAGGGAGTATACTATAAGGAGAATACTATGAGGAGTATACTATAAGGAGCATACTATAGGGAGTATACTATAAGGAGTAAACTATAAGGAGAATACTATAAGGATTATACTATAAGG
The DNA here is from genome assembly GCF_029499605.1 of Hyla sarda. Taxonomy (NCBI): domain Eukaryota; kingdom Metazoa; phylum Chordata; class Amphibia; order Anura; family Hylidae; genus Hyla; species Hyla sarda. Next base: position 561,120,559 of record NC_079189.1, on the reverse strand, counting down.
AGTATACTATAAGGAATATACTATAAGGAGTATACAATAGAGAGTATACTATAGGGAGAATACTATAAGGAGTATACTATAAGGCGAATACTATAAGGAGTATACTATAAGGATAATACTATAAGGAGTATACTATAAGGAGTATACTATAAGGAGTATACAATAGAGAGTATACTATAGGGAGAATACTATAAGGAGTATACTATAAGGAGAATACTATAAGGAGTATACTATAAGGAGCATACTATAGGGAGTATACTATAAGGAGAATACTATGAGGAGTATACTATAAGGAGCATACTATAGGGAGTATACTTTAAGGAGTAAACTATAAGGAGAATACTATAAGGATTATACTATAAGGAGTATACTATAAGGAATATACTATAAGGAGTATACAATAGAGAGTATACTATAGGGAGAATACTATAAGGAGTATACTATAAGGAGAATACTATAAGGAGTATACTATAAGGAGCATACTATAAGGAGTATACTATAAGGAGTATACTATAAGGAGTATACTATAAGGAGAATACTATAAGGAGTATACTATAAGGAGCATACTATAGGGAGTATACTATAAGGAGCATACTATAGGGAGTATACTATAAGGAGAATACTATGAGGAGTATACTATAAGAAGCATACTATAGGGAGTATACTATAAGGAGTAAACTATAAGGAGAATACTATAAGGATTATACTATAAGGAGTATACTATAAGGAATATACTATAAGGAGTATACAATAGAGAGTATACTATAAGGAGAATACTATAAGGAGTATACTATAAGGATAATACTATAAGGAGTATACTATAGGGAATATACTATAAGGAGTATACTATAGGGAATATACTATAAGGAGTATACTATAAGGAGTATACAATAGAGAGTATACTATAGGGAGAATACTATAAGGAGTATACTATAAGGAGAATACTATAAGGAGTATACTATAAGGAGCATACTATAGGGAGTATACCATAAGGAGAATACTAAGAGGAGTATACTATAAGGAGCATACTATAGGGAGTATACTATAAGGATCATACTATAGGGAGTATACTATAAGGATATACTATAAGGAGTATACTATAGGGAGTATTCTCTAGGGAGTATAGTATAGGGAGTATACTATAGGGAGTATACTATAGGGAGTATACCATAGGGAGTATACTATAAGGAGTATACTATAGGGAGAATACTATAGGGAGTATACTATAAGGAGTATACTATAAGGAGAATACTATAGGGAGTATACTATAAGGAGTATACTATAGGGAGAATACTATAGGGAGTGTACTATAAGGAGTATACTATAGGGAGAATACTATAGGGAGTATACTATAAGGAGTATACTATAAGGAGAATACTATAGGAAGTATACTATAAGGAGTATACTATAGGGAGAATACTATAGGGAGTATACTATAAGGAGTATACTATAAGGAGTATACTCTAGGGAGAATACCATAAGGACTTCTACAGCCTCCTCCATAACACTTGTCATCTTGCTGCGATGTCAGCTTTACACTTTTATTATTAAGATGCAAACTTTTTTCCTTTCAAGATGCCTCAATGAGGTTAAACAAGCCAGAGCTGTTTTTTAAGCGCTGAACTTTCTTCTCCGGATCAGAGATCATTGCTCGATGGCTGAAATTTATTTGAGCAATATGCAAAAAAGCTTCATAATGTTCAATATCATTATCAAGGCAATTAGTCTCAGGATCTCAGGCCTAGTGGTGCTTGACATGATAATAGTGAACATGATACATTGTAACTGGGAGACAAAAAGGGATCCCCGCTCCATTGACTCAGTCCATGCCTCCTCGTAGTCATTTATATTCATCATTAGACTGCGCGCAGAATAGTAAAAATGTAGTAATGTCACTTTACCATTGTTAACCCCCTAGGGTCAGCAACAACATATAAATACTTTATATAAGGTGCATGTTTCTAGCATAGAATCAGGAGAGTACATTGCAAGCCTACAGTCAAATCCATAGAGCACTCACTTTGGCAGCAGGTTACTGGGGTTGCCAAGAGTTATAAAGTGTATCCTGCAACAAAATAATAGTAACCCTTTAAAGGGGTACTCCAGAAAAATAAATAAATATATCAACTGGTGTCAAAAATTTATACAAATTTGTAAATTACTTATATTTAAAAATCTTAATTCTTCCAGTACTTCTTAGCTGCTGTACGTTCTAAAGAAAGTCATATAGTCTTTCCAGTTAGAAACAGTGCTCTCTGCTGCCACCTCTGTCCTTATCAGGAACTGTCCCCATAGTGAACCTCTCCTGCTCTGGACAGTTCCAGACACAGAAAGAGGTGTCCTCAGAGAGCACAATGCTCAGGCTGGAAAGAACTACACAACTTCCTCGGCAGCATACAGCAGCTGATAAGTACTGGAAGGATTAAGATTTTTAAATAGAAATAATTTACACATCTGTTTGACTTTCTGGCACCAGTTGATTTGAAATATTTTTTATTTTCTACAAAATAACCTTTAAGGGTCAAAAAACAGAATTGGTGGGAAGATACAAATTTAACACACTATTGCAATGTGTTAGCAAATTCCTCAACAGACTACAAGTGACATCACAACCACTGGCTGTAATGTCTGGCTCTGGCCGAACACGAAGGGTTAAATGACTCTAGTTGGGCTGTAGCTGCTTGGAGCTCACCTGTCTGACCTGGGTGTGGTTCTCAGCTCTGCTATCTATCAGGAAGGTTTATTCCTGATCACCTTCCTATATAAGGCTGGGTCCACACTACGTTTTGTCCCATACGGGAGCGCATACGGCAGGAGGGAGCTAAAACTTCGCGCTCCCGTATGTGACCGTATGCGCTCCCGTATGTCATTCACTTCAATGAGCCGACCGGAGTGAAACGTTCGGTCCGGTCGACTCATTTTTGCCCCGTATGCGCTTTTACAACCGGACCTAAAACCGTGGTCAACCACGGTTTTAGGTCCGGTTGTAAAAGCGCATACGGCGCAAAAATGAGCCGACCGGACCGAACGTTTCACTCCGGTCGGCTCATTGAAGTGAATGACATACGGGAGCGCATACGGTCACATACGGGAGCGCGAGCTTTTAGCTCCCTCCTGCCGTATGCGCTCCCGTATGGGACAAAACGTAGTGTGGACCCAGCCTAAGCTAGGAGCACTGATCAGTTCAATGTCTGTGAAAGGCTATACCTTAGCTGACTGCTCCTGCTTATTGGATTCCTGCTTGTATATTGATCTTTGGCTTTTCCCTTGACTTTTCTCTTGCTCTGCATTCCTGTACTCCGCTATCTCCTGGTACCGAACTCGGCTATACTGACATTGATTTGATCGTGTGTGTGTCTTAGTGTATCTCTGTTAGTTTGTGTGCCTCCAACTGTTTCCCGACTCCTACTGTTTTTGTATTTTACTATTTTGACAATGCTGCCTAGCATTTAACGGGGAGGGTTTGTCATTGTGGTTATCGATCCGTTACTTAGGACGGATAGACAATAGGTAGGGACAGCGGCTGTGGGTGACATAGGGTTTCACTGTTCCCTGCCCATGACACTTGGAAAACAAAAGATCAATACACATAGCATTAACAACTCCTAACAGAGTATTGAAAAATCATGTTTACGGTTAACTTGTGCTCTTTATCTTGGCATTTGTTGAGATGAGATAGAACTCCATTTAGAAAGCAGTGCTATATCAAATGTATGGTGGTGAGGGGGTTGGCAAGGTAGGAACACGTTTCCTAATCTTGCTATGATCTTACACGTTTCCCTCTCAACAATTCTAAACATTCTAATTCATCTTCTCCAAGGCTCATAATTTTACCCAGGGCATAGCCTTAAATGTTTCACCTAATTCTGGATGTTACCCACCTGGAATAATAAAGTATCACAGGAGGGAAGTACTCAACAGTAACCATCGAAAACAACACCCCACGATCCTATACCTTATAGCACAGTGGTTCCTAACCCAGTCCTCAAGGCCCACCAACATTCTGGGTTTTTTCAGTTACTCCATTGGAACAGAACAGATAAAATGAAAATCCTGGACTGTTGGTGGTGGGGCTTAAAGGGGTACTCCGCCCCTGGCATCTTATCCCCTATCCAAAGGATAGGGGATAAGATGTTAGATCACCGTGGTCCCGCTGCTGGGGACCCCGGGGATCGCCACTGCGGCCCCCCAGCCATCATTACTGCACAGAGCGAGTTCGCTCTGTGCGTAATGATGGGCGATACAGGGGCCGAAGCAGCGTGACGTCATGGCTCCGCCCCTCATTACATCACGGCCCGTCCCCTTAATGCAAGTCTATGGCAGGGGGCGTGATGACCGCCACGCCCCCTCCCATAGACTTGTATTGACAGGGGCGGGCCGTGGCGTCACGATGGGTGGAGCCCCTGTATTGCCCGTCATTACATGCAGAGCGATCTCGCTCTGCGCAGTAATGATAGCGCAGTGCCGCAGCAGCGATCCCCGGGGTCCCCAGCAACGGAACCCCAGCGATCTGACATCTTATCCCCTATCCTTTGGATAGGAGATAAGATGTCTAGGGGCGGAGTACCCCTTTATGGACGGGATTGGGCACCTCTTCTATAGGGGGATTAAACTTAACTTTTATTTATTTATTTCAGTAAAGACCATCTATGGATGAAATCATGGCATCATGACAAATCCTTGGTATTACAGTTTTGTTTTGTTTGTGTATTTTCGAAGCTGGTCATCTAACAACACTCATCTCTGGATATACCGAGCCAAGACAAAAGGTTTGGAAGAACTAGGTACGTCAGGGTAGAAGTTGTATTATTATGAGGCAGTGGCATATTTCTTCCCATAGGCCATTATACATGCCAGATCATAATATAATTTACATTATTGATCACAAAAATCTGCAACAAATGACTTGCTTTTGTGGTCCAGGATATTGAGCTGAGCTGGCAGGATGAATACATGTAAGGGGGAGAAGCTCCTGATCTTACATGGTTCGGCAGAATGTGTGATCAACACAAAGTGACCATAAACTTCTAGCACCTCGGAGCTGGAGAACAGCAGTCATTATCATGAAATATTCACCAAATGCCATCAGCAAAGACCCACTAACAAGCTGAAAGTAGGGCCCATGAATATTCAGATGGAAAGCAATGTATTTAATAATTTCTGCAAATCAATAAAAATGAGGGTGGAATGGGAAGCATCCGGAACGTTACATATTGCAGACTCGTGTCCTCTCGTTAATTTTTTCCTTTTACATAGGTTCTATTAGGCCAGTGGCTCCCAAACTTTTTTTGCCCGAATACCCCTTAGACGCCATTAAAATTTTACCTGGCCAAGCCTGGTCTCCACAGAACCTGCCAAACAAACATTTCAGGCACAATGACCACTTCTTTATAAACTCCACATGTGTATTGCCCCACACTGTAATAGTGCCTGCTTTGTGTCCCCATATAGTAGTTAGGCCCCTTCTGTGCCGCTATATAGTTATAGGCCACCATACTTCCCCGCTAAGGTCCTTCAGTCTGGAGACCTTCTGCTATGGCCTATAACAGTAGGTCGCCGGTCAGAGGAATGGGGGCGCACTGAAGCTGATGCAGCAGTTACTGTCCAAAGCAGTTTGGTGTCCGTGCTTCTCCTCTGCTGTCCTCCTGCTCCTTTCAGCAAGAACCAGCAGCCACTGCTCATTTGTCTTAAAGTGGCCTGCTCCTTCATGATAAGACAGTATGGGCTGCAGACACTTTAGATGTCGTGACAGGTGACTGTGGCTGACAATACAGATTCTTTTTGCATCTCCCCAGGAGAATTGCCTGGTGCCCCTGAGGTATGTGTAACATGTGTTGGGAACTGCTGTATTATGCAATGATAAATGAAGGATGAGGTGTTCCCTGATCAGGACCACTGTTATAGCTAGAACCAAAAAGCTCTCAACCAGAGTCGTGGAGTTCTGGCTTTGACTCTTGGACTTTGAAATTGTGTACATACTGTATAATTATCAGGGCTGGTGCAGGGATTTTTGCCAGCCCCTTGACCCCACCTATTGGCTCTGCTCTTTGACATACCCCACTTTACTACTGGGGTGACACACTGTAATAAACCCCCTTGCCATATAATCTCCTTACTACTGGGGTGACACACTGTAACAAACCCCCTTGCCATATAATCTCCTTACTACTGGGGTGACACACTGTAACAAACCTCTTCATGTAATCACCATACGACTGAGGTGACACACTGTAACAAATGGTGACATCATCAAAGGTCCTTTACCTTCCCAATCTAGTCAGCTAGCTTGGGGGAGGAGATGAAGGGAGGGGTGAGGATAATTCTAGGATCGGTCCTGCAGGACTTGAGCCCTGGATGATCATGGAGGAGAGTGCAGAGGCGGTGCTGTGCTGGCTCCTCTATCCCACTGTCATGAGCAGCACTATCACCTTACATCCACAGTATTAATTATTGTGTAATAATTACTGTGTATGTGATGTGACCGCCTACTTCACAGGAAAACCTGGCCACAGGCGGCCTCTCATCAAGGGAGCGCTCTAGTCAGCAGCCTATTCTGCCTATGGCTATAGCCGGTCCTGATAATAATTATTTATAACAAATTTTACTGTCTCAAAATGGTAACGTTGGGCTTTTCATCACCATCATTCCAACTCCACCAAAAACTGACTACAACTCTGCATCCCCACTCTAAACAGGATCACCTTCAAGGGATACTCCACCGGATAAGGGATAAGATGCTTAATTGCGGGGAACTCCTCTCCATGCCGGATGACTGGTGACTACAGCCACCACGCCCCCTCCATTCATGTCTATGGGAGGAGGCGTGATGGCTACAGAAGCTCCAAGCTTCTGTGTTCCGGGCACCGCTGCTGCCCGCCCGGAGATCGCGGGGGTCCCCAGTGATCAGACATCTTTTCCCCTTTCTTTTGGATAGGGAATAAGATGTTCTCAGGCAGAGTACCCCTTTAAATCCAGTGGACACTTATTCATCTCAGTGGATCCCATTTGATAAATTAGGGTAATAGATGATTTTAAGGGGTCAACAAAGTCCTTTCCCTTCCACCATGACCTCAACAACCACCATGATCGACAGATACCGGGAGAACTGCAATAAGTCTTAAAAAGTTCTAGTATCAAAACTTTTACAGGTTACTTGTTATGGGGTCTCCGGGGGAGGGATATATAAATGATCCATAGAATATGTGTACCACTGAATGCATATTATTGTATTATCTCCCATGGAAGCCATGCTGTGTCAATGACAATGCAAAGCAACAAGAGATTTCAATACCAGAGTTTAAAAGCATAGCTCATCACAATCGGGAACACAGGTTATAAAAAACACAATTTATCGTGAAGACAAAGCACAGGAATGTTCCAGCGTCCTCCGCCATGTGCGTATTCACAGGTATTTGCTCAGTGATTCATTAATGCGGCGGGAGAAGGTGGGGCGGAAATATATATTGTTTGAAGAGGAATTAATCTGCTATGGAATTTCTTCTATGAATTATGTCCGAGTGTTACATAGACATCACATTCAGACTGAAGGCCCATGTCAGCCCTTATGTGGAGCAAGAAAAATCGGAATTAAAACCGGCATAGATGTCGATGGATGGAGCTAGATCCAGATAGGAGGGGAGAGCAATTGTAGCATGAGGGCCCCAGATAATTAGACATTTAACTGGTAAGAAAGGAGGCCTTGTCATTTTTCCTTTCTAAGAAAGATAGAAGGTAGTCCAGAACTTTGGGGTGTTCCTTAGGGGTGTTGATGGATCCTGGACACAATTGAAGAGTAAGGATGTGAAAAAAATAGACTGTGGTGATAGATGGTATCAAAAACTTTGGCTACCAGTAAAAAACCTAGTACACATGCACTTGTTACCAGATTCCGCTTTGCTTTTTCATCCAATGTCCATGGAATGGAAGGAGATAATCAAGGGTTGACTCCTCCCATGAAGAGCAGAAATGTGTAAACTCGTGATTTTCAGGGGCCTCAAAGCAGTTTCCCTCAGGAAATAACTAGTGACAATGAATTATTCACATATTTTGTTCTGTACTTCAAGAGGCCATATCCTTGATATGGTGCAAACTAGTTCTCCCTGCTTCACCATAAATTGGACCACATAGGCCTCTAATTTCCCATGCACCTAGGAAAATTTCAGAAACTACACAGATCCCACTGCCAAACCTGCACTGATCCAACTCCATTTGCTGAGATAAAAAAAGAGAAAAAGATAACAAAAAGAAATAACACATAAACTAAAAAGACAACAACCTCTGAATAATATTAAAATTTCCAATCTTCCCCAATCCCTATAACTTTTTCGTCCTGAAATCATTTAAATGTTAATATAAAGTAAGCAGTGGAGTGCTATGACCAGGGATGTGCGGAGCTGACAGTGCTGACTCAGCTAATAGTCCTCGCTCACATCTACCTGACATCACCATGCCACCGCACACTGAGAGAGATGGAGAGAACGAGAACACTACTGGGGTGATGCTAGGACACTGGCACTTTATCTATTCATCGATCTATCTTTCTTTATGTCTGTCTATCTATTGATCTGTCTAATATCTATCTATCTCATATCTATCTATCTCATATCTATCTATATATCTATCTATCCTATCTATCTCATATCTATCTATCTATCTCATATCTATCTATCTATCTATCTATCTATCTCATATCAATCTATCTATCTACTTCATATTTATCTATCTATCTATCTATCTATATCATATCTAACTCATATCTATCTATATATATCTATCTCATATCTATCTATCTATCTATCTCATATTTATCTATCTATCTATCTATCTATCTATCTAGAAAAACGAAAAGGCAACAGCACTCCCATAAGGTGCAAATAGTAGGTCTTTATTCACACAAGCGTGATGGCGACGTTTCAGTTGGCTCACCCAGCCATTATCGAGCATGGCTCGATAATGGCTGGGTGAGCCAGCGGAAACGTCGCCATCACCCTTGTGTGAATAAAGACCTACTATTTGCACCTTATGGGAGTGCTGTTGCCTTTTCGTTTTTCTACTTGGAAGGATCTGTGACAGGGATCTAAAGCAACTGTGTGCACCCTATCACCGTTTTATTAATCATCAGGAGTGCTGCTCTATTGGACTTTTTGCTACTTCTATCTTTCTATCTATCTCATATCTATCTATATCTCATATCTATCTATCTATCTATCTCATATCTATCTATCTATCTATCTATCTATCTATCTATATATCTCCTATCTATCCATCTATATATCTATCTATTTATCTATCTCATATCTATCTATCTCATATCTCTCTCTCTCATATCTATCTATCTATCTATCTATCTATCTATCATCTCCTATCTATCTATCTATCTATCTATCTATCTATCTCATAACTATCTATTTATCTATCTATCTATTAGTATGTCTCATATCTATTTATCTGTAATAGATAACATATTGCAGTTCACAAACACGTTCCATTGGTTTCGGTGGACAGGCCTTCTTTGTCCGCTCATCTTTCTCTGTGTCTTTGCATTAAATCACTGTGGGCTGAACACGCGGCCCCTTCGTACTTTATGCGCATCGCTTTCTTTTTATCTTCTTTATTCCTTTTTTTTCCCCTTGCATTGTTTTCTGCGTTACAGTTAAGGAAATTTACGACGACAACTTGTAATTTCCCCAAACTGCCCTGTGCGGTCATTTTAGCCGGTGCATGGTGAATTATGCAATAAGCAATCTCCTTAATTAAAACAAATTGCGTTTACTGTATCGGTCCCGGCCATAAATTGCTCCCCTGGGTCTCTCTTTAAGGTTTTTGAGATTCCTTGCTCCTGAGATATGTTGACAGCTTGATCCCATTACAAAAAAAAAGCAGGAGCCGAGCCGGGTATCTTTTATATTTAGATTCAGCTCACAGTGGAGGTAATGGCAGAGATAACATTCAGCCCATTTATACTGATGGAGAATCAGTGCGCTAATGTGCAAAAATTAACACGTCCTCATTTCATTTTTATATGGCGTTAAAGCTGGCGCTTTTCTGCACGAGGGGCCGGGGTGAAAACTTTTTTATATCAAATTTCAGATCAAACGCATAACTTTTTGATGAATAGAGGTACTGATTAATATTACAGGCATGAACCAAAGCTGCGTCACCCTGAGGCCATTGCGTTGCATATTAGATTATGTCTGCTCATAGATATGCAAAGCAATGATCAAGCCATGGGCGCCAATGACATCTTAGTCTATGTCTACATATCCCAATGCATGATGCAGTGAAGCAAGTAACATTATTAAAGAAAGTGCTGCCGGCTTTCCTGGCAAGTCTATGGTTTTTTTTAAGTAAATACTGGCATTGGCAACAAGCAAACCATATGGAAACGTCTACTCATAGAATTCTTGGTCTGCTCCTCTGTTATTCCTCCTGTCAATGTAAGACTAAACTGACAACTGGGTGTTACCATTCTTCAGGGGTCACTGTGCATTGTCTTAAATGATTAGACAGCTTTACTGAGGTAGACAGATGGTACAGTCTATACAGCTAGGCCAGGATCCCAGAGAGATGACCAGTAACACAGGGGACCTCGCAAATTGCAGTGACTTTGATAGACTTTAGGAAAGCCATGCTGACTATAATAGACTTGACTTGACTGAAGATAGTGACAGCAGACAGAGATGACTTGACTTACTGACTTGTGGCTGTAATTTAGGCTTGAGGCCTACAGATGTGGTGGACATTGGCTCTTAGACGTCTGGACTGGACTTGACCTCAGGATCTAAGAGGGAGATTGTATTACCTCCCCCTCTTATAAAGGGGGGCTGTGCAAGGAGCCCTTAGGCTAGCTGCGGGACATCTGGCCACCTGGTGCTCTCTGGGTAACCAAACATGTGACTTTAACATGTGCCAACCATTATCATGTGACTAACAACCATGTGACCATATCAAAGGTCCTTTACATTCAATTTACAGCTAATTACATTATGGGGGAAACACTGCAGGTGAGCCCTGAGGACGTGCAGGTTCTCAAGCTTAAAGGACTGCGGAATGATATCCTGTACTGGGACATCACCAATTAATTGGCCTCAGTGTGCTAATCCATACGGAGATGAGCAGCAGAGAATAGAATGTCCCGGCAGTGCGCTGATTGCCCTAGGAGCAGGGCAGCAGTGGGGAAATGTCGGGCGGTGGTGGTAAATGAATGAAGCCTACATGCGGGACATGTCGGCTTCATTCATTCACTTACCACCGCAGCTTCCCATCCCACTGCTGCCCTGCTCCAAAAAGATGAGGAGCAGGCAGAGGGAGGGGAAATAACGATAAGCACACTGGGGCCAATGAATTATTATAAACACAATGTGGCCAATTAATTATTATAAATATGCATGGGGGGCATACATTTGGGGTTCAAATTAGTAGTTTAAAAACCCCACCGGGAGCCCAGAATAGCTCCTCGGTGGCAGCCATTCAGGGCTCCCGGCGGGGAATTTAAAAGTGAAAGTAGAAATACACCGTACATCGCAGAGGAGCGGAGCATGCCGCCCGCTCCCCTGTTTAATAACTTCTGATGACATCGGGTCTCAGAAGTGAGAACAGGTGCTATCAATCCCTCAGCCCATGTACTACAACCCCCATCATGGAACAGAGTCTGTTCTATGATGGGAGTAGTAGTACAAACACTAATGTAGCCTCCCCAGCCACCGGCAGATTCCGGCAGCTGGGGAACTACTAACTACTAATCCATAAAATAACGGTACATGATCGGTATGGTTGAATGTGTCCATTATTTTGATGGACATTATTCAGCCGTTATCACCTGTTATTTCATCCGTTATTATACGTCCGTTTTTTTATTATACAATGCAGAAAATGGATGTTTAATAACGGATGAATACTCGTAGTGTGAAAGCAGCCTGAAATGTAGACTCCATTCTTGGGTGTATAAAAAATTATAAAGCCACCAAAAGGGGAAAAAAATGCTAATGTTAATTTTTAAACAGGGATCAATTTATGTGGGAAGGCAGGGCACTAAAAATGTAGCCGACAATACGACAATAGTAAAAATGTAGAAAGGGGCCATTTAAATGTAAAAATAATACCGGGCCGCTGCCCCGTTGCCTCCCCCCATCCCCGGTGGCATAATTACCTGTTGCCGGGGTCGAGTCCGCGCTGCTGCAGGCCTCCGGCATGCGTCCCCTGCGTTGTTGCTATGCGCTGCACGGTGCGGCGCATGACGTCAGTGCGCCGCGCAGTGCATAGCAACGACGCAGGGGACGCACGCCGGAGGCCTGCAGCAGCGCGGACCCGACCCCGGCAACAGGTAATTATGCCACCGGGGATGGGGGGAGGCAATGGGGCAGCGGCGCCGGCAATGGGTGCCGCTGCCCCTTCTCTCCCCCTGGCTGTCGGCGCCGGCAATGGGGCGCCGGCACCGATAGTCAGGGGGACAGAACGAGCAGCGGCGCCGATAGCCAGGGGGAAAGAAGGGCCGGCAGCAGGGCTCTAGACCCCAGGAAAGGCAGGGGGAGAGAAGCGGGCAGTGACGGCCTCTCTCCCCCTGCCTTCCCTGGGGGTGTATCGGCGTATAACACGCACATAGACTTTAGGCTAAAAAATGTTGCCTAAAAAGTGCGTGTTATACGCCGATAAATATGGTATATTGTTTATAACTTATTAGTAATGTATTTTATTATTGTGTTTAATATAGTGTGTGTGTATGTGTGTTTCACTTTTTTCTCAAATTTTTTTTTTTTTTTAGGTAGTACTACTACTCCCAGCATGGAACAGACTATTCCATGATGGAAGCTGTAGTACCTGTACTAATAGACAGATCGCCCCTGAGGTCACTTCTGACACTCGATGCGATTGTCCTATCTATTGCAGAGATGGAGCGTCTTTCTCCTGCGCTCGCATCTCTGCACTATACTCCGGACGGCCAGTGATGTGAATAGAATTCACATCACTTATTCATATTTCCTGCAGAGAGCTGTGATTGGCCAGATGGTTCCAGCCAATCACCTCTCTCTGCGGGAAATATGAATAATAGGTATTTATATATGGCATATACTCATACTACAGTGGGACCAGAGAAGAGCGGCTGCACGCCCGCATCTGAACATTATACAGGACGATCGCATCGGGTGTCAGAAGTCACACTCGCTGCGATCTGTTTATAAATGCAGGTACTACAGCTCCCAGCATGGAGTAGAGTGTTCTCCATGTTGGGAGCAGTAGTACCTGCAGTTAAGGACAGATCACAGCAGGTGTCACTCCTGACACCCGATGCGATCGTCCTATCTAGATGCGAAAAAGCCGCCAGCATCTATACATTATACAGGACGATCACAGCGGGTGTCAGGAGTGACACCTGGGGTGATCTGTTTATTAGCACAGGTACTACTACTCCCATCATGGAACAGTCTGTTTCATGCTTGGAGTAGTAGTACTACCTAAAAAATTAAAATAGAGAAAAAAAGTGAAACACACACACACTTTATTAAACACATCATTAAAATACATTACTAATAAAAATTTGCTGAGAACTTATTCGGATCAAATCAATTTTTATGTTTTTTTAATTCGACGAATTACCCCTTTCCAGAGAGTTGTATGGACAACATAGAATGTGATCCCTCAGTGAGATACTAGTCTGTCTTTTAAACACGATGGAATTGAGCTGTTTTTTAAGTGAATGAAAGTTTAGTGGTGGGAGGAAAGAAGCATTTTTCTCTGATAAGATATTGTACACAATTTTCAATATTCCCTAGTACTATCATTTTAGGCAAAGTTGGTTGAATTTATAGTGAACATTTAACCCCTTCTTTTCTACATCGATTTAAAGAGATATCCTAAAGGCTCATCCAGACAACAGCTATTCCTCCAAAATTATTCACATTCAAGCTCAGCTTGGCCAGGGGTGCAAAAGGGAAGCAAGAGTGGAGCCCATATGTCAGTGGTCTCCAAACTGTGGACCTCCAGCTGTTGCAAAACTAATACTCCCAGCATGCCCGGACAGCCATTCTTCTCAGAAGGTTCATGAGACATTGCCACCCTGCCTAAGCATCTGGTTCTCGCTTTCCCAAGATTCCAGGCTGTGTCAGTAGGAGTCACACTGCATTCCCCGTGAGGAACAAAGAGGTTAATTATTGTTCGCGCTTTCGCGCGCCGCTTCCAGAAGCCATTTTTCAGCAATATAGTTAATATAATGGCATTTCATTTGCCATTTGCTTGGAGAGCTCAGGCAGTTTCGGCCCATTTGTAAGTAAAAGATATTCCAAATATTGATAATGTGATAATATGAATATGTAATCTACTGATACATCAAAATAATAGTGCAGTAAAGGCCGTAAAATATATTGGTTATGCTCTCCCCAAAGTGATTATACTGTCTGCACCACTAAAAACTATTGATCCTTAACTGTGATAGGAGCTTTATGTGTGTTCCGCACAATGTCATGTCAGGTGGCAAGTGCCAGGACCGGCGAGAGGAGGGGCGACCGCTGCCTACGGGACCCGTGACCATTGTCAAAGTCTTCAAGTAGTCACGGGGGGTATTTAGTGGTGTCCTAGTTAAATAGATAGATAGATAATGTATAGATAAATAGATAGACATATGAAATAGATAGATGATAGATAGATAGATAGATGATAGATAGATAGATAATAGATAGATATGAGATAGATAGATGATAGATAGATAGATATGAGATAGATAGATATGAGATATATAAATAGATATGAGATAGATAGATATGAGATAGATAGATAGATATGAGATAGATATGAGATAGATAAATAGATAGATATGAGATAGATAGATATGAGATAGATAGATAGATAGATATGAGATAGATAGATATGAGATAGATAGATAGATAGATAGATAGATATGAGATAGATAGATATGAGATAGATAGATATGAGATAGATAGATAGATAGATAGATAGATATGAGGTAGATATATAGATGGTAGATCTATAGATAGATGACATATCGATGATAGATAGATATATAGATATACAGACGATGTTGAGCAGCACTCCTGGTGAGAAAAGTAAGTGGGTGCTAGCAGTCACACGGCCGAGTCCCAGGCACTGAAGACTATATGAAAGATAGTACCGCAGCACTCCTGTTAAGGTGATAAAATAGGTGAAGTTTATTTCATCCAACCAGATGTAATGTTTTGGGCTTGAAAATGGCCACATTGGGTGACCGAAACGTTGTATCTGGTTGGATAGAATAAATTTCAACTATTTTATCACCTTAACTGGAGTGCTGCGGTATTATCTTCCAGATAGATAGATAGATAGATAGACAGATAGATAGAAAGATTGATAGATAGATAGCAAAACAAAGGAAGCAGCGCTCCAGCGGTGCACGGGTGCCTGCTGCTGTTAATCCTGGTCAGGGATCCTTTTTAATTTCTATGGAAAAAGTAGTGGCACTCAAGGTTGTGAAGAAAAAGGGGTCTTTATTTACTTCAAACGGTGCTACGTTTCGGCAACCTTACGTTGCCATTGTCAAGCAGTAGTGCTTGTTTATGGCCACGCAGGACCAATTAGCGTGTTAACATAATTAAATATACAAGTGTATAAAAGTGCATATAATATATACAGGTGGTGAATAAAAGGAACCAAAATATATATCTCATACATTAGTACATGTCTCTGGGTTCCTATACTTAAATCAGTGCATAGATTCCTACTTTACAGTGCTATACTATATTGCAGTGCAGGTGTGTGGTGACCCACGGTGTATGGCGGGACCACAGGGTGTAGCGGTGTAGGTGGAGTGGGGCCAGATGGTATTATCCCCTGGGGTGAGATGTTGTTAACCCCTAAAGCCCGTGACGCCAGAGTGGTTTTTGGGTACCGGAACCACACGAATGGTATCTCCGCTACTCCAATGGCTAGGCAGTGAAATGAGAGTCCACAACCAGCTATGGTTTAACGGAGGCTTTACTGAAGTAAGACAGATGCAATGATCTTCACAACTAGGCCAGATTCCCAGAGAGGTGGCCAGGAACCCAGAAGGACCTCGCAGCTTGCTGGGACCAATTTGACTTGTAATAGACTTTAGAGACTTGACTTCAGGCTTAACTATAGGCTGGACTTGACTATTTGTAGTGACAACAGACATAGACTTTTGACTTACTGGAATGACTGTAGCTTTGTGGCTTTCCAGGTGCTGGTCACTAGCACTGAGCTACCTGTACTGACTGGTTCTCAGTGAAGAAGAGTCTTAGAATTGTAATGGCTGCCCCATTGGTCAAGCTGTGGATCATAGGTTAAGCTGGTGCCCTCTGGGTAACATCATGTGATAACATAACATGTAACATGTGACATTTCACAGGTCCTTCAGACAACATCTCACAGCATCTCACAGGTCCTTTATACTGACTAAACATTAGGACACTGACTAAAATCCTTTTATAATAAATGACATTACAGGAACAGCAGGGGAGACACTGCAGAAGACCCCCCAGGTCACTGAGGGACTCAACCTGTCAGGTCCTAAGGGTAATACAGAACCATGATCTCTACTGGGAAATTATGGGTGTACATCATAATTGTGTAACAAAAGTGGGCGGGAGAGCGTTCACACTCCTCATGCAATCGGCATATGTCCATACAGCTCGAGAAAACGCCTTAGTAATGGACCTTATGATATGTCATGTGATCTGTGTGATGACGCCACATCCGGTCCCACAACTGGGATTCCGGAAGTACCGGAGGGCGTTTTCTCATGCTGTATGGACATATGCTTGGTGAGTGTGGATGCTCCCCCTGCCCACTTTTGTTACACAATTATAATGTACACTTGCGCTGTAATATAGTATTGCACTGTAAAGTAGGAATCTATGCACTGATTTGAGTATAGGAACCCAGAGACATGTACTAATGTATGAGATATATATTTTGGTTTCCTTTATTCACCACCTGTATGTATTATATACACTTTTATACACTTGTATGTTTAATGATGTAAACACGCTAATTGGTCCTGTGTGGCCATAAAACTGCACTGCTGCCATCATTCTTTGCTTGACAATGGCAACGGGAGGTTGCTGACATGTAGAACCATTTGAAGTGAATAAAGACTTTTTTTTCACAACCTGTAGTGCTACTGCTTTTTCCATTGATAGATAGATAGACATGAGATAGATAAATAGATATAAGATAAATTAATAAATAGTTAGATAAATAGATAGCAACAAGAGAATACAGCAGCACACTGCCAGCACAAGGATATAGGTGAAACATGAACATGCAGATAAAACATGGAGAGCTATACAGCTATGGTGTAATAGATGCAAATGTGAAACTATGAAATAGTGAGGCACTTAGCTCGCAAATAGCTTGGACCGTCCAACCGCGATAAGGTGGCCTCATTGGGACGGACCCTACACTGTGAATATGCCTCCGTGTGAACAGTTCAGTAAGCATAGCAGGGTCTGGAACATTCAAGACAACTTATATACACGCCTGATAGAGGTGGGTGGGGTGCAAGGCGAACATGGAGGTGCAAGGCCAACCTGCAGGCCAGGTCCATACAATAGTTTGGTATCAACTAAAGTGCTGGCTGACTTATTCTTTGTCTGTAGATAAATAAATAGATAGATAGATATTACTAGCACACAGTTGCACATTTTCTAGCATAACTTCTAATAAGCAGGGCCGGCGTAGGGTCTGGCAAACAGGGCAGTTGCCCAGGGCCTCCATCCTCTAGGGGGCCCTCTGTGGCTGCTAGAGTGTTTGTGGCTCGGGGGGGGGTAATGTAACATTGCAGCCAGCATCATTTAGAAGTGAGTCTTGCTGCAGTTTAAGGCTCTCAGCAGAGGTCACTCACACTGTGCTGGCAGGGAGATGCTCAGGTGGGGACCCCGGTGTGCTGGATGCTAAACCAGGATAAAGCCCCCCCCGGCCCCTGTCTTCGGTCTGCAGTGGGAGTCAAGATGGAGTGGAGGAGGAGGGGCCGGGCACCCAAGTTCCATCAAGAGGAAAAGCCCCCTGCTCTTCCTCCTCTTGTGGATGCCCAAGATTTGGCCATGTAAAAAGGCACCATATGCTAGAAGCCAGGTAAAATAATTTTTTTAAATGCTGAATGGGGACATGCTGGTGGTGGTGGTGGGTTGGCTTGTTTGGTGGGTACTGTGTGGAGCAGTGTTCCCAAGCAAGGTGCCTTCAGATGTTGCAAAACTACAACTCCCAGCTTGCCCAGACATCCTTTAGCTCCCTAACCCACAACCACCGCAACACCATGCCCACAGGGGAAGTGATCCAGTGGCCAGGCAGCCCCACTGCTGCCCCACTGCTGCCAGACCAAGCCCCTGGTGCTTGGTAATGACATTACTTATTTAATAACATACGTGAAAAAAAAACACTTATTTGTGGAGTTAAATTATAAAATAACGCAAATTTGGCAAATTAACGCAAATTTTGCTAATTTTTAGGGCTTCCGTTTCTATGCAGTGCACTTTTCTGTAAAAATAACACCTGGTCTCTATTCTGTAGGTCCATATGGATGCAAGGATACCAAATTTATGTAGGTTTTATTTTACTACTTTAAAAAAATGATAAATACATCTGATCTTCTGACCCCTATAACTTTTTTATTTTTTCACGTGCGGGGCTATATGAGGTAAAAAAATTTCCATTGTGGTCTATAGTTTTTATCAGTACAATTTTTGTTTAGGTGGAACTTTTTGATCCCTTTTAATTAATATTTTATGGTATGTAAAGTGACCAAAAATGCACAATTTTGGACTTTGGTATTTTTTTTTACGTGTTTGCCATCTACCATGCGGTTTATCTAAACTTATATTTTAATAGTTTGGACATTTAGGCACAGGATACCACATATGATTATTTTAATTTTTTATTACTTAATTTAAAAAATGGGGGTGATTGAACTATTATTAGGGGAGGGTCTTATTCACTTTTATTAACTTTTTTTTTGTCCCCATAGGGGGCTATACCATGTGATCTTTTGATTGCATATACTGATCAATGCTATGCCATAGCATAGCATTGATCAGTGTTATCGGTGCTCTGCTGCTCCAGCCTGCCATGGCTGGCTTCGGGCAATAGAGCACCGTTTGGATGGTGAGGAGACAGGTAAGGGCCCTCCCGCCATCCTCTCAGCGGATCAGGACATCACGATTTCGTCGCGATCAGCTCCGCTGAGCTGTCGGGACACTTTCAGTTTCATTTTAGACGCTGCAATCAGCTTTGATCGCGGTGTCTAAAGGGTTAATTCCGGGCATCGGCCCGATCGGTGATGCCTGCCATTAACCCTGGGTCCTGGCTGCTGATAACAGTTGGGACCCACCGAGTTTAAAGCGTTCTCTGCTCGTGAGAACGCTTTAAACACCGGTAATGGGACCAGGGCGTACAGGTATGCCCTGAGTCCCCAAGTGGTTAATAAACTTGGAACACTAGCGGCATGCTACATCATGAATTAATTAAATGTGACTGACTTATTTGTTATTTTCAGCTTTTGGGGCCCCACTTCTCATTTTGCCCAGGGCCACATTAAGTCTAAAACCTGCCCTGCTAATAAGGTTACTAATACAAAGGGCATAAGGGGAGATTTAAAAAAACCTGTTTAGAGGAAAAGTGGTGTAATTGCCCATAGCAACCAATCAGATTGCTTCTGTGAAAAGTGAAAAATGAAAAAAGCCAACTGATTGGTTGCTATGGGCAACTGCACCACTCTTCCTCTAAACAGGTTTTGATAAATCTCCCCCATAGTCTCTGTAGACCTTGTATAACTTTTGGATGAGATGAACAATCATTATCAAATAAACCATCTTAGACCTGTTGACCTTGGAGGTATTATCTGATTTACCCTCTGATCTCTCCTTGGGTTTTATATCTCTAGTACACGCACCCTAATAACCATCCTAATGATGAGGCAGCTGCACACCCTCCATGTGTTTGGCTGTGGGGAATGCAGAGTCTCAGTATGGACCCCACTAATTGATATGATGCTTCCAAACATAACAGGATTGACAGATTAATGAAGTGCGAGAACGAAAACCGGAGATGTGGACGTCACGTTGTTATTTGTTCTATAGCCAAGACTAATAGACCCTTTATCTGCCAATTAGGAGTTATTATAGAGTGTGGGCAGACAGAACCTTTTACCTTTATTTCTGTAACTAGAGTTTTCTATCTATCTATCTATCTATCTATCTCATATCTATCTATCATCTATCTATCTATCTCATATCTATCTATCTATCTATCATCTCATATCTATCTATCTATCTATCTATCTCATATCTATCTATCTAATATCTATCTATCTATCATCTCATATCTATCGATCTCATATCTATCTATCTATCTCATATCTATCTATCATCTATCTATCTATCTAATATCTATCTATCTATCATCTCATATCTATCGATCTCATATCTATCTATCTATTTACATCCATTTCTTACAGAACATTCTGGGCTCTACACTCCATTATCTATTTCAGCCATAGACCCTATGTAAATAATTTACAGTATAACTATCTTACTTATACATATACATATGTAATTCTGAATATATTTTGTAACTATACATTCCTGACCTTAGAACCCATTGTCTATCTGATAGTTCAGCTCAGTTAGTTATATATTCATAGTCTTATATCATATAGAATAGGTTTCCAATTGTGAAGGGGAGGAGGGGTCTAGTGTTGAGCAGCATAGGCCATAATCGAATTTGCGATATTTCGCGAATATATGGACGAATATTCGTCATATATTCGCTAAATTCGCACATTCGTAATATTTGCGTTTTATTTTTGAATATGCGAAAATTTGCATATACTAAAATTTGGACATGCGAAAATTCGCACGCCAGTCTCACACAGTAGTATTAGAGCCTTCTTTACACCACACAAGCTGGAAGCAGAGAGGGGTGATCACTGTGTACTGTGAGGAAAAAAAAAAAAAGAATATTCGTAATTGCGAATATATAGTGCGAATTCGCGAATATCGCATATAAAATTTGCATTGCGAATATTCGCGAGCAACACTAGAGGGGTCTAGTATGTGTCCAGTCATTATACTGTTGTATCATTGGTCACATGATGTTGGCTCTTCTCTCTCTACCAGGGGACACTTGTATCATTCATACCTTGCAAGGATTTACCGTCGCCTTAATACAGCGGCCAGTATAGGCATAAAATGGAAAGCAAATTTTGTCCCTTTGCATCAATTATTAACCAAGAAAGAAAAAGGAAAATCAATTTTTGGCAGTGGCTCCTAAGCAGATAATAAAGTCTTTACAATTCTCACATGAAAGGTTTTGCTTCGGAGCGGGATGCACTAAAGCCGCCTCTTTAATAATTCAACTTGACATTGGCGAGGAGGACCCGAAACGCCGCTGCCCTGCAAACTTCTTCTCTCCATCCGTCCTGCAGGCACTGGCCGGGTGGTCTGTTCCCCATCCCTGGTCTTGGATTCTGTATTAGTAACCTTAAAACTTTGTACTGTGAGAGCATGAGTCCTATTCAGGCCAGAGATAAAAAAAAAACTATACAAAAAAACAAAACAGTACGCCAAATATACAATGCAAGGACTGGGAAGAACAGTGGGATGTGTGGGTCAGGGGGTGTAAGCTATGACATGACCAGGCGGAACAAGTTGTTCTTGAAAATGATTCTTCTTGGATAAGTTTTTCACACACAGAGAGATTTTCTGTATCCCATGGTCACATAGGCGTGCACAGGGGGCGTTCCGGGTGTGCCTGGGCAAGCCCTAATCAAGCCTCAAACTTGAGGCTCTATCACCTCTGTGCTGCATTGCCTTGCCGTGCATGTGTTCAGGCCTGTTGCTATAGGACAGGCAAACCAAGCAATTGCTTGGGTCCCCAGAGAAGAGCCGGTGCTTGTTGTATCGGGACGTCCTCCTGCCTCTATTCATGTTTGGCAGCTCGCCCTGTCGCCTGGCCGGGCCATCAGTGCGAGAGCCTGGAGGCAGAGACTAAAGCCGTTCGACCTCCGGCTCCTATCTTTGTGCACGGCTCAAATGTAGTTGCCGGTAACTCAGGATTTCCCCACCCCCAGTTAAGTGCCGTACAGCTATGTGCAATGGCCTCTGATTGATGTTCGCTCATGTCCCGTCACGCTCCCAGAATCCAAGGGCCGGCCCTAGGTATTCTGAGAGCGTGACGTGCGCATATACATCATTACCGCGCATTACGCGTAGCTGTGCAAGCCCTTATCTGGGGATTGGGGAAGGTTATGCCCTGAATTACCGGGAATGGCAGCAGCCAAGGTACCAGCTGGGGGGGGGGGTCTAATCTAGGGGTACTACCTGCCTACTGAGGGGAGGGGGTTAATCTCGGGGTACTACATTCCTACTGGAGGGGAGGGGGTTAATCTGGGGGTACTACCTGCCTACTGCGGGGAGGGGGTTAATCTGGGGGTACTACCTGCCAACTGGGGGGGGAGGGGGTTAATCTGTCTATTTTGCTTGGGGCCTCCAAATTCCTTCAAACAGCCCTGCATTTGTTCCCCTGCCAATCCAATCCTCCTACACTATGTGAGCGATATCGCCGCACGGTGTAGGACGGACATGCTCCTCCTCCAGACCTCCCCTGTAGCATGCGCAGCGCGTTCCGTGACGTCATGCGTAGGCGGAGTCACGGCAACACAAGGGTGAGGCATGACCAGGTGGTTACTGCACAATACCAGCAGCATTACTCTCGGTATCCCACTCTCCCAGAATGGCTTACGGCAGCCAATATCTGCTGGAGGTGATTTTTTCATTTTTAAATCATCAATTTATAATAAATTGTGTAATTTTTTGGTTATATAATTATTATTATTATTATTATGATAGTGTACACTAGCACTACCATTTTTCTATGGGTTCTCTAGTTAGTTAGTCAGCCTAATGTTTTAGTTTAGCAGCTTTAATGATAACAGCTATTGTTTATTTATTTTATATATATTTTTCAGATTTTATTTTTTTTTCCTCAGCCATGTACACTATTTCTTCTTTCTTCATGCTGCATTTTTATTTCATTTACTCATTCGTTCAGCCTCAGTCAGACCCATCTGTGTCACATATTAAAGGGGCAAATAGGTACCTACTGATAATTTAGATTCAAATACAGATTGTTCTGATTTATTGTTTTACACTTGCCTGATACTACATATTGTTCACACAGAGCACCTGACCTGGGCCGGTTTACTGAGCGCAATTCACATAGAGATCATGAGCAAATTGTGCAGGTCTGTTTATGGATGTGTGCATGCAAGCAAGAGTGTATTTGTGTGTGTGTGTATATATATATATATATATATATATATATATATATGCATGTGCGGCGTGAGTTTGTGCTTTAGGGTGCACAGCCTAATGCAATAGGCTGCGCACGCCTATGTATGGTCATGTAGGTCCAAATGAGCAGGAGAGCAGGACATCCCAGTATTATAATACTGATCCCTTTTTCTGGCTCCGATCAGAACCCCGGTCTTCCTTTTGGAGTAAATGTCATGTGACTGCTGCAGGTAATCAGCATCCTCGGCAGTAATGGGCCTTACTCTTGGCACCACCGATCAGTGATGGGATTAATGATACCCGAAGTACGGGGCACGTGACCGCCAAGGCTGATGATTGGCTCAGGTGGTCACATGATATCCGCTCCAAAAGGAAGACCAGGATGCTGACCGGAACCTGAACGGAGATCAGTGCAGAACCTCATCAGCTGCAAGTGTAACCAAAGTGAGGCCATTTTCCTCTGAATAGAAAAAAAAGGCCTTACACCATAGTTCAGATGACCATCAGCCTGAGTCTTGTCTTGTTCTAAATGCAATATAGATGGTTGGATGATGAGGGGGATTAATTGTGAATTTAACACTAGAAGTTGCTCACCTCTCCAATCCTGTACAGATCCCCCACTCTTGATGGCATCCTGTTCTACCTTTTGGAGAGGACATCATGTGACTGCCGTAGCCACCCAGCATCCTTAGCGGTAATGTTCCCTTCTCTTGGCACTACCGATCTGTGACGGAAGCCATGATGCCTGGAGTTACAGCATGGTGATCGCTAAGGCTGATGATTGACTCAGGTGATCACATGATATCAGTGCTAAAAGTAAGACAAGGATGCTGACTGGAGACTGAACGAGGGTTCTGCTTGAGATTGAAGTAGTAAGGTCCGGAAGAGGGGGGGGGGGGGGGGGGTGGGCACGACGGTCAGAGCCTGAATAACCCAAGTGAGGTCATTATACAGTGAACCGTAAAGAAGCCTTACACCATGGTCGATTATATCCAATATGCACAAAATAGATGATAGGAGACATCCCTAGTGGCAGATTTGGGATAAATTCACATACAGGGATTCGTAGATTTTAGTAGAAGCTACTCACTTCTTCGATGCTGCACTGATCTCCCATTCATGCAGATCAGTGCAGCATTGTAGTGAGTAGCTTCTACTAAAATCTATGAATCCCTGTATGTGAATTTATCCCGAATCTGCCACTAGGGATGTCTCCTATCATCTATTTTGTGCATATTGGATATAATAAAAGAAAAGACCTCGGCTGATCGACCATGGTATAAGGCTTTCTTACGGTTCACTGTATAATGACCTCACTTGGGTTATACTTGCAGCTGATGAGATCTGGAGGTTAGTAGGTAAGGTCTCAGGGGCAGAAAGTACAGATACCCGCGCACTTGGCACAAATAAGGGCAGCTAACCAATATCAGCCCCTTGTGTAAACAGTCTATTTGGAACATCTCCCCATTAAATCCACTAACGCAATGTTCCTGCTGGAAGCGTCATGACTTCTTTGACTACCTGTCTCTTTAACTCCTACTGTCTCCATAGTCTAAATGGAATTCATGAGAAGTAGCAGCTGACTCCAGAGTTCACATTCATTGCATTGCAATGACTGGGAAACAGAAGGCTTTCTTGCATAATTTAAGGAATTCATTTCCATTCCGCCGTTCTTGTTTTTCATCTGGTTATTTGCTCTTAACACCAGAGCCACTTTAGAATGAAGAGCAAAATGTGCTCATAACCAGCGAATGGCTCCCCACAAATCTTCATTAATTTTTCCTTATTAAAATCTGAATATTGGAGATTTAACTAAAATTCTAATTTTTTTTGTTTTCTGATTTCCAAGAAATAAATAAAAAACATTATAGTCCAATAAAGATGGCTGAAACCAGCTCAGATAACCCTTAGATATTGAGTGAACTAATATATTTGACTTGGTAAAAATTGTTATAAATTAATATTATATGTTGTTAGGTTGTGTGTCGTGTTACAACTTGGCTCCATTAACTTCAATGGAACTGAACCGCAATACCACTCAAAACCTGAGGAAAGGGGTGGCACTGTTTTTAGAAGAAACCATCTCTGCTATTCTAATCCTGGGTAGTTGTTGGATGTAACTGCACCCCTCCCCCAAACTCTGGTAACTTAAGTGAATCACCTAGTCATTAGGTAGAGGTAATATGTGGTCATGGTGTGGTGGTATTATTTATCCATTGTATAGTGTAATTATTGTTAATATTGGCTTTAGTATACTTATTTTTATGCAGTATCTTAATTTTAAGTAATTTTTAGTCACTTTGTTATGGTGATATGTGTTCATGATGGCGGTATAATTTGGCTATTATATATTCATGGTTTCAGTACAGCAGGTTTTGTTAAAGAGTTCCTGTCACCAAATAAAACTTTTAATATAGTGTTCCTCATGTAATTAGCAGACACTTTCCCATTCACTTGCTTTTAAAATTATCAACAGAAATATGTTTAAAATGCAATAGAAAAAATGGCCACTTGGTGGCTCTGTTGTGTTCCCTGAGGCAATTAATACAGTGAGTTTGGTCTCTTCCCTGCCTGGCAAGAGACCAAACTTAGGAAGTGCTTCTCTGCACTGAGCTTGATTGACAGCTGCATAGAGCCTCACTTAAAGATGCAAAGAGCCGGAGGTCTTCTATTCATCACAGCACTGCAACGACGTGGGGGCGGAAATGGTCCCTCAGCAGGCTTCAGTGATGTCATGCCTGCTGGGAAATGCCCACTTTCTCTTGCCGGGAGATTGCACTATGTGAGCAAGAAGAACGGTATGATACACAGCTATTTAAAGCTCTGAGATTGTTTTTAAGGGCTGGAGGGGTGTTAGGAGTAGTTAGAGAACATAGCCTGAGTTAGTTTAGAACAGTTTATTTGGTGACAGGTACTTTTTAAGTAACAGTACAGTGGTTATATGTATGATGGTATACGTTCCTTGTAAAGTGCATTATATGGTTACTGTATAACTATCATATAGTTTTCTGCAAACTTTTATTTTCAAAGCTGAAGGGGGGGGGGGTAGGTAGCTTTTTGAATTTTTAAAGGGGGGGACTTGGTCTGTACAATGTATATGTAGGTTATGTAGGTGGTGTGTCATAGTAACCTCCACATCATGCCAGGAATCAAGGTCTTCCTTAGAACATTGCCTATCACACTGCCCCACTGGCATATCTTCTTCCCATAGTGCATCATGGTGCCATCTCCTCCCCAGGTTAGTAATACACATGCACTCAGCCGTCCACATGATGCAGAAGGTGATGCAGAAGGTGATCAGACCAGTCCACCTTCTTCCATTGCTCTGTGGTCAAGTTCTGATGCTCCTGTGCACATTGTAGACATTTCTGGTGTGGAAAAGAGTCAGTATGGGCAAAAATAGGGGGAAACACAAATGGGCAGAGCACCTTATTAGGTTAAAAAAAAAATTTTTGGGCAGAATTGGCACACAGGTTATCACACTGCTCCACTCAATAAAACAGAGGCTCACAACAATTCTAGTGCATGTATGAATCCACAATAAGGCCCAGAAGAATTGTGCACTTGCACACTAAGGAGGATACAGCTGAATATCCAGCACCGCTACCCAATAAAAAGTGAGCGGGCAAACTTGAAAAATATTTCTGGAACATATATCTTCCTGTAAAAAAAAATAAAAAATGTTAAGCTTTGTATTGTTCCAAATGGTTACACATTTTGGGGCATTCAGGGTTCCCTTTCTCAGACATTTTTTCTTTTCACCAGAATGTATCTGTTACAGAAATATATTCTATGGACAAAGGGGTACTCCAGTGGAAAATATATATATATTTTTAAATCAACTGGTGCCAGAAAGTTATATAGATTTGTAAATTACTTCTACTCAAAAATATTAATCCTTCCAGTACTTATCAGCTGCTGTGCACTACAGAGAAGGTTATTTTCTTTTTCAATTTCTTTTGAATTTCTTTTTGAATATCTGACCACAGTGCTCTCTGCTGACACCTCTGTCCATGTCAGGAACTGTCCAGAGCAGGAGAAAATCTCCATAGCAAACCTATCCTTCTCTGGACAGTTCCTGACATGGACAAAGGTGTCAGCAGAGAGCACTGTGGTCTGATAGAAAATAAATTAACAAAGAAAAAAAACTTCCTATACAGCAGCTGATAAGTACTGGAAGAATTAAGATTTTTAAATAGAAGTAATTTACAAATATGTTTAACTTTCTGGCAACAGTTAAAAAAAAAATTTATTCCACTGGAATACCCCTTTAACCCATCCATTAATATGCTCTACAGCAGCTCTTTTGTGGCATCAGACCAGACAGGCTAGCTTGTCCCAAACGGCATTTTAGGATGGCCACAGTAAAGGCAAAAAGAGATGCATACTTTAATGCCATTCTATAGTCTGTGCTAAGCATTCATTTTGCAATTACTTCTAGAAAGATATAATAAACCCAGACAGGGACATATACAGTATATTCTATCTCTTTTACACTACTGTAGATGCTTATAAGCCATAGTGTGAACGGAGCCCTGACAGAACAAAACTGAATTGTGATAGGCCGCCACAGCCGCTATCGGCAGCGTGGAAATAAAAGCTGTTTAATTGCGGGGCCTTCCATTGTGCGCCGTGTCAGAGCGGAGGCTTATAATTGCAATCATCAAAACTCTTTCAGAGCCTCCGTATCTACCTGACCCCTGATCACTTACCATCAAACCTATCTTATCCAGAGACTCACAGAAGCATTTTTTCAGCAGCTATGATTAAAAATACGAGAGAAGCAGCGGTCGGATCGGCTCCAAGAGCTAATTTAAGCTGCACACATCAGAAATTATAGAAAATAACTCAGTAACCATCAGCCAGTGGGAGACAGAGGGAAAATAATTGATTCTCCTAGACAGCGGAGCAGTGGGGTCTGCATGGCGTTCTAGTAAATTCCTGGTGAAGAGATGGGTAGAGGAAGCCCGTGGTAGAGGGGCACATGGGAGGCAGATGGTTCATGCCACTTGACCAAGGAGCTACTATGGATTTTAGGATGGACACGTAATACTGACCACTATAGCAGCTATATGTGGTGTAGAGTCTGCAGGTGCCCCAAGACCTGGGATCCAATGTTGTAAATGGCAGGAGATGGTTAGGGGTGGTAGCGGGGCATACACAAGAATGGGTCATGGAGTTAATACTTCCCCATTGATTTCTTGACTCCCCCTGTACAGTTATCCTCCTCCTCCAATAAAAGGCAAACTTTCATACCCCCACAACACAACAGTGACGTGCTCTGTACCCCCACAAGAAAATGGTGACCCTCTGTGACCCACAGCACAACAGTGATCCCTCTGTGCCTCCACAACATAATAGAGCCCCCTCTGTGCCACACAACACATTAGTAACCTTTTGTGCCCCACAACACAACAGTGATCCCTCTGTTCCCCCACAATATAATAGAGCCCCCCATTAGTAACCCTTTGTGCCCCACAACACAATAGTGACCTCTGTGCCCCACAATATAATAGAGACCCCCATTAGTAACCCTTTATGCCCCACAACACAATAGTGACCTCTGTGACCCACAGCACAACAATGACCACTCTGTGCCCGCACAACACAATAGTGACCTCTGTGACCTACAACACAACAATGACCACTCTGTGCCCGCACAACACAATAGTGACCTCTGTGACCTACAACACAACAAGGACCACTCTGTGCCCGCACAACACAATAGTGACCTCTGTGACCTACAACTCAACAATGACCACTCTGTGTCTGCACAACACAATAAAGCCACCTCTGTGTCCCACAACACAAATTCTCCCTCTGTACCCTCACAACACAATCGTGATTTTCTCTGCCCAAAACACAACAGTGCCTCCTCTGTTCCATATGACATAATATGAACCTCTGTACCCCACAACACAACAACACTCCTCTGTACCCCACAACACAATAATGATTTATCTGTTCCCCACAACACAATGTGACCCTCTGTACCCCACAACACAATATGACCCTCCGTACCCCACAACACAATATGACCTTCTGTACCCCACAACACAATATGACCCTCTGTACCCCACAACACAATAATGATTTCTCTGTTCCCCACAACACAATATAACCCTCTGTACCCCACAACACAATATGACCCTCTGTACCCCACAACACAATATGACCCTCTGTACCCCACAATACAATATAACCCTCTGTACCCCACAACACAATATGACCCTCTGTACCCCACAACACAATATAACCCTCTGTACCCCACAATACAATATAACCCTCTGTACCCCACAATACAATATAACCCTCTGTACCCCACAACACAATATGACCCTCTGTACCCCACAATACAAAATAACTCTCTGTACCCCACAATACAATATGACCCTCTGTACCCCACAATACAATATAACCCTCTGTACCCCACAATACAATATAACCCTCTGTACCCCACAACACAATATAACCATCTGTACCCCACAACACAATATGGCCCTCTGTACCCCACAATACAAAATAACCCTCTGTACCCCACAATACAATATGACCCTCTGTTCCACACAACACAATATGACCCTCTGTTCCCCACAACACAATGTGACCCTCTGTACCCCACAACACAATATGACCCTCTGTACCCCACAACACAATAATGATTTCTCTGTTCCCCACAACACAATATAACCCTCTGTACCCCACAACACAATATGACCCTCTGTACCCCACAACACAATATGACCCTCTGTACCCCACAATACAATATAACCCTCTGTACCCCACAACACAATATGACCCTCTGTACCCCACAACACAATATAACCCTCTGTACCCCACAATACAATATAACCCTCTGTACCCCACAACACAATATAACCATCTGTACCCCACAACACAATATGGCCCTCTGTACCCCACAATAAAAAATAACCCTCTGTACCCCACAATACAATACGACCCTCTGTTCCACACAACACAATATGACCCTCTGTTCCCCACAACACAATATGACCCTCTGTACCCCACAACACAATATAACCCTCTGTACCCAACAAGACAATATAACCCTCTGTACCCAACAAGACAATATAACCCTCTGTACCCCACAATACAAAATAACCCTCTGTACCTCACAATACAATATGACCCTCTGTTCCACACAACACAATATGACCCTCTGTACCCCACAACACAATATGACCCTCTGTACCCCACAACACAATATGACCCTCTGTACCCCACAACACAATATGACCCTCTGTAACCCACAACACAATATGATTCTCTGTACCCCACAACACAATATGACCCTCTGTACCCCACAACACAATATGACCCTCTGTACCCCACAACACAATATGACCCTCTGTACCCCACAACACAATATGACCCTCTGTACCCCACAACACAATATGACCCTCTGTACCCCACAACACAATATAACCCTCTGTACCCCACAACACAATATGAGCCTCTGTACCCCACAACACAATATGACCCTCTGTACCCCACAACACAATATGACCCTCTGTACCCCACAAAACAATATGACCCTCTGTACCCCACAATACAATATGACCCTCTGTACCCCACAACACAATATGACCCTCTGTACCCCATAACACAATATGACCCTCTGTACCCCACAAAACAATATGACCCTCTGTACCCCACAACACAATATAACCCTCTGTACCCCACAACACAATATAACCCTCTGTACCCCACAATACAATATAACCCTCTGTACCCCACAACACAATATGACCCTCTGTACCCCACAACACAAAATGACCCTCTGTACCCCACAACACAATATGACCCTCTGTACCCCACAACACAATATGACCCTCTGTACCCCACAACACAATATAACCCTCTGTACCCCACAACACAATATGACCCTCTGTACCCCACAACACAATATGACCCTCTGTACCCCACAACACAATATGACCCTCTGTACCCCACAACACAATATGACCCTCTGTACCCCACAACACAATATGACCCTCTGTACCCCACAACACAATATGACCCTCTGTACCCCACAACACAATATGACCCTCTGTACCCCACAACACAATATGACCCTCTGTACCCCACAACACAATATGACCCTCTGTACCCCACAACACAATATGACCCTCTGTACCCCACAACACAATATGACCCTCTGTACCCCACAACACAATATGACCCTCTGTACCCCACAACACAATATGACCCTCTGTACCCCACAACACAATATAACCCTCTGTACCCCACAACACAATATAACCCTCTGTACCCCACAACACAATATGACCCTCTGTACCCCACAACACAATATAACCCTCTGTACCCCACAATACAATATGACCCTCTGTACCCCACAACACAATATGACCCTCTGTACCCCACAACACAATATAACCCTCTGTACCCCACAACACAATATGACCCTCTGTACCCCACAACACAATATAACCCTCTGTACCCCACAGCAAAACAGTTCTGCTTCAACACAATAGAGCCCACTCAAATCCAACAGTTTTGCAACAGCTGGAGACACACTGTTTGGAAAACACTGTTCTAGTGGAATAATAAGTATCCAATATAAGCAGAATATATGTCAGGTAGCCAAGGGCCGATCTGCATGGAGCACCTTCACAAGGCATCAGGCACAATGGCGGCACAGATGTGCGCCGACACGATAACGCGCACCACTTTACAGCGAGATGATAATGGTAAAGGAATCCTGGCAACAAAGTTTTGTTAAGCTGTCTCCGCCGATTAGCCGCCTCCATCCAATCCTTTTATTTTTGTTTAAATGGCATTTAGCAAAATGTTACAAGCCTCCCCTCCATGTCTCTTGGCTTCGCCGGAATACACCTGCACACACACTGGAGCCGGCGCCGGTTGTATCCATTCTGACAGACGTCAACATGGATCTCATCGCCGGCATCAGCTGTGTCATTCCTAATGATCCTAAGCTGTAAGATCAGCCCTTGGCTTCATTACATCCTCTGCTGCCCTTAGGATGCATAAGGAAGACTGCAGTTATCATTCCTGACCCTGCCAGATGGGGGGTGGCGGGGACCAGAGTGGTGGAGCAGCATCACCACTACTAAGGAGAATGGAGAAGATCTACTGGAGCAGCAGCAGGACTCCAGAGCTGGACTTCTCCTGCTTTAAAGGGGTACTCCAGGAAAAAACTTTTTTTTTTTATATAGATCAACTGGCTTCAGAAAGTTAAACAGATTTGTAAATCACTTCTATTAAAAAATCTTAATCCTTTCAGTACTTATGAGCTTCTGAAGTTGAGTTGTTCTTTTCTGTCTAAGTGCTCTCTGATGACACGTGCCCAGTTTAGAAGCAAATCCCCACAGCAAACCTCTTCTTCTCTGTGCAGTTCCCGAGACAAGCAGAGATGTCAGCAGAGAGCACTGTTGCCAGACAGAAAACAACAACTCAACTTCAGCAGCTGATAATTATTGGAAGGATTAAGATTTTTTAATAGAAGTAGAATGTACAAATCTGTTTAACTTTCTGGAGCCAGTTGATATATAAAAAAAGTTTTTTTCCTGGAATACCCCTTTAAGCTACATCAGTGTGTCCCAACCAGGGTGCCTCCAGCTGTTGCAAAACTACAACTCCCAGCATGCCCGGACAGCCGTTGGCTGTCCGGGCATGCTGGGAGTTGTTGTTTTACAACAGCTGGGGGCACCCTGATTGGGAAACACTAATCGATATGATGAGTTATAAATGACCTTCCAAAGAAAATGCACAACAGAAATTGATTGAAACTATAAACTATAAATCTTTATTCATACCTGTAGCATATCAACAAGGTATCCATAAAATAGAGGCACTATGCACATCACTGGAAAGTGCACATAGGTACAACTAAACATTGGCTTCTCGTGGTAAAAAAAAATACGATACAAAGATATTGTCACTGCATCTTTCTGGATAGACAATGTAAAAGAAGCACCAGCATAGTGAAAACAGTACATACAAGAGAATACATAACTAACGAATGGAAGGATAAAAGTACTATAAGCAAGATGAAATTAAAAGCCAAATGCGGAGTAAAACCCCATGTGCACTTAATATTGAGTTGCAAATGTATACACCCACAACCGTATTGTATTCTAGTGATACAAATTCAATACAATATTATGATATTATGTTAGCAAAAACTTTTTATATGTTCTACAGCTTGGCAAAACTTTAACCTCTCTGATATACTTTATCATGGCTTATAAAAAAATAAAAATGAATTATAAAAGAGACCACTAGGGGTCTCCATACTATTCAGAACATAATCCTATCTGGCTGCAACATTATTTTTGTCCCTGCTGAAGCACGGACTGGGACAAAGTCCAGGAAATGATGGCAGTTTTCAAATGGGGATACAAATGGGGATTCTTCATTGGACAGTGATTACTCCTCATATTCGGTAATGAATAACATATCGTAAATTTAAATTTCTCCGCGTTGTGCCGAATGACAAACTCAGCTCTGCTACATCTGTCCTTAATTCGATTCAATATCCTGAGAGGGTGATATATATATATATATGTAAAGTAAGTTTCTCATCACACCACCATATAAGGTAGCCTGCCCTCTGATCAGCTCTGGCTCTGGTTACAAAGTCTCAGAAGCTGATTGGGATTTATGCCAAGTCAGAGTTCTCCCCAGAAGGGAAGAGGACCCATCTGCAGACAGCTGTTTCGGGGTGCTAGCCCCTCGTCAGTACAGAGCAGGGTGTTCTGGCTTGACTGAGGATGAGACATATATATATATATATATATATATATATATATATATCAATCAGGCTCTTGCTTATTTATTTAGAATCCTGAAGAAGAACAAACTGTCTGGAATCATTTGCCAATAAGAAAGCAGCGTGTTGTCAGACAGTACAATAAGCCGATGTCTGGATCACTCTGCAGAGGCAGCGAACAGATCGATTAGCATTGAGTGCTTATGGATTTGTTTGGCGGAATTATTATTATTTTTTTTGGCAGGGAGTTCTTGGAGAGGATGCCCTCTAGAAATTTGCTTGTTTTTTTTTTTTTAAAGAAGACTCTGGAAATAAGTTTCTACCTGTCATGGTATTGTGGTAGGTTACAAATGACACAGAGAAAACAACATTTGTCTACTATAATAATAATAATAATAATATTTATTTATATAGCGCATATTGACAACAGGTTCCTCAACGCTTTACAAATGGGGATACAAATAAAGGCAAGTATTACATACAAAATATTTAGACAGGAGGAGTGAGGGTCCTGCTTACAAGAGCTTACAGACTATGAGGAAAGGGGTTGAGACAAAAGGTAGGAAAATGTTTTGCCCAATGTGGGGCTCGAACCCAGGACCCTGAGATTTAGAGTCTCAAGCTCTACAGCCTGGCTAGTTCAGTGAGAAGTGCATGCAGGGAGTTAGAGAGCAGCCTGCAGGGCTTAGAGGAAGAGATCCAGCACAGTACAGCAGACTCAGGGAGAAAGTGACTGCCTGGTGAGTGAGGACAGGCACAGTGCTACCTGCATGTTACCTTATTTGACTAATCTGACCTATCGCATTAACCGTGTGGTTTCAATAACATTATTTTAACAGTTTGAAATATGTTTCTTATGTTTAATACCAAATATGTTCAAGTTTATTTGCATTATTTTATATGAAAAATGGGAAAAGGGTAATGATTCAAACTTATTAGGTGAGGGTCTGTTAAACAGTTTCTGCCATACGGCAATCATGTCAGCTGATCGGGACCCCGTGATCCCCCCCCCCCCCCTTCCCCCCAACCCACTAGCATCTGTATTTTACCGATTTTAGATCCCGCGATTGACTTTGAACGTGGAATTTAAAGGGTTAATGCTGAACTTTAGCATGAGCAGAAAACATCATACATCCATTTCTCCTTGGGGCATACTGAAACAGGTTGTAAATAAAAAATAAAAAGATTTCAAGATTTAAGAATTGTGAAAATATTCCCGAATTATCGAAAGTCTTTGACATCAATTACAGAAGTCGTCCACATTTCAGAGCTTTTTTGACGAGCAGCCATCAGTATTACCACGAATCATTGAGATCCCACACCATTACCGAAAGAGTCAAGCCAACGACTCTGCCCTTTCCTCTCCGTTCCCCGTCATATCCATAGCTCAGTTCTCTTCCGGCCGTACCTGCGATATTATAAAAGCCGCTCTACATCTTTTCCCATTCAACCAGCCTAAAAACTCCATCCAGTAGCTCTGATTTTGTCACAGAACATTGACTTTTGGGTAAATTGCATAATTTCTGCTCCTATGGCAGTCAATGGCCACTGATACATGACCCTTGTAATGTGTTCCGAGACCCCCTTCAGCAATAATACGTTTTATGATTCATTGTTTTTTCTACAACTCAGTCTTATTCCGGACCCGACACCCTGAGGCTTTCGTCTAATTGAATTATAAGGGCTTCATGAACGGTTTGTGTTTCATACCAGGAAAATAGCGAGAGCAATGCGAAGGCCTGTCCTCTGCTAGGACTATGTAGAGAGAGCCTGTAATTCAATTACATAGACCCTGTGGACATAATGTCCTCTTGTTAGAGTTAAAGTGGACATGGACTATATTTCACCGTATCTCTTTCTCTTTACTGTGCGATTATCACGTCTTACCATAGGGCAAAGTGGCTGATCGAGATTCTGCTGTAGACTCCATGAAGCATTATGTATTTACCCTCGGTGGCCCACTTCATGTATATGTATGCATTTTTTCTTAGAGTTTTGTTACTAACATATAACACAAGTATAGTCATATAAAAACGTGTAATACTCTTAAACTGACAAGAGAAGCAGTCTCTCAGATTAACCCATTTAGGACACCCATACATCCAAACCGACTGATTCAGAGACTGGATGACTGTATTATGTTTATGGGTGTGTGCCCACTCTTCCCCAAAAGAAGGATCAGGCATGAATGGGTGTTTGTCTTCTCTTCCCCTAAGAAGGATCAGGCATGAATGGGTGTTTGTCTTCTCTTCCCCTAAGAAGGATCAGGCATGATTGGGTGTTTGTCTTCTCTTCCCATAAGAAGGATCAGGCATGCTTGCGTGTTTGTCTTCTCTTCCCATAAGAAGGATCAGGCATGAATGGGTGTTTGTCTTCTCTTCCCATAAGAAGGATCAGGCATGAATGGGTGTTTGTCTTCTCTTCCCATAAGAAGGATCAGGCATGAATGGGTGTTTTTCTTCTCTTGCCATAAGAAGGATCAGGCATGAATAGGTGTTTGTCTACTCTTCCCACAAGAAGGATCAGGCATGAATGGGTGTTTTTTTTTCACTTCCCATAAGAAGGATCAGGCATGAATGGGTGTTTGTCTTCTCTTCCCATAAGAAGGATCAGGCATGATTGGGTGTTTGTCTTCTCTTCCCATAAGAAGGATCAGGCATGAATGGGTGTTTGTCTTCTCTTCCCATAAGAAGGATCAGGCATGAATGGGTGTTTGTCTTCTCTTCCCATAAGAAGGATCAGGCATGAATGGGTGTTTTTCTTCTCTTCCCCTAAGAAGGATCAGGCATGAATGGGGGTTTTTCTTCTCTTCCCATAAGAAGGATCAGGCATGATTGCGTGTTTGTCTTCTCTTCCCATAAGAAGGATCAGGCATGAATGGATGTTTTCTTCTCTTCCCATAAGAAGGATCAGGCATGATTGGGTGTTTGTCTTCTCTTCCCATAAGAAGGATCAGGCATCAATGGGTGTTTGTCTTCTCTTCCCATAAGAAGGATCAGGCATGAATGGGTGTTTGTCTTCTCTTCCCATAAGAAGGATCAGGCATGATTGGGTGTTTGTCTTTTCTTCCCATAAGAAGGATCAGGCATGAATTGGTGTTTGTCTTCTCTTCCCATAAGAAGGATCAGGCATGAATGGGTGTTTGTCTACTCTTCCCCTAAGAAGGATCAGGCATGAATGGGTGTTTGTCTACTATTCCCATAAGAAGGATCAGGCATGATTGGTTGTTTGTCTACTCCTCCCATAAGAAGGATCAGGCATGATTGGTTGTTTGTCTTCTCTTCCCCTAAGAAGGATCAGACATGATTGGGTGTTTGTCTACTCTTCCCATAAGAAGGATCAGGCATGAATGGGTGTTTGTCTACTCTTCCCATAAGAAGGATCAGGCATGAATGGGTGGTTGTCTACTCTTCCCATAAGAAGGATCAGGCATGAATGGGTGTTTGTCTTCTCTTCCCATAAGAAGGATCAGGCATGAATGGGTAGTTGTCTACTCTTCCCATAAGAAGGATCAGGCATGAATGGGTGTTTGTCTACTCTTCCCTGTAAGAAAGATTGGACATTTATGGGTGTGTGTCAATTACCCCCAAAGGATAATTTGACAGGTATAAATATTTGTCTACTCTTCCCTAAAAGAAGGATCGGGCATGTTTGGTTGTATGTCAACAATTCCCCAAAAGAAAGATTGGGCATGTATGGGTGTGCATCCCCTCTGCATCATAAGAAGGATAGGACATGTATGGGCTTGTGTCAATTCTTCCCCAAAAGAATCAGTAGGCATTTATGGGTGTGTTCCTACTCTTCCCCAAAAGAAGGATCAGAAATTTAGATTAATCCCCTACACACCCTACGGAATCTCTGCGCTTTATACTGATTAGTAATTCTTTGCAGAGATTCTGTCTGAGTGGCTGGTAAAATCCTTCAATGCTAGGACTGCGCGGACCTGCGCCATCACCATTGACGGCAATGCAGTCCGTGCAGAAGAACGAACATGCGCATTCTTTCTTCGGATCAATTTCAGTGTCGGAGAAACTTCTGCTGAAATTCTGCAGGGTGAGTGGGTCAGCGGAAGGCCCATTCCCACCAACATTATGCTTCATATAGCGAAATTCCTGAGCGCAAGTCCGTGCACTGGAATTTCGAAGTGTCAAAAAACCCTAACACCGTCCAATCGGTGATGCCTATGCAGAGATACTGAATTATTATGTTACGGGGAATACAATTATTGATAAAAATAGGCAGGACAGGAGAGTAGACAGAACCTCGGTAAAAATTGTTAAATATGATCTTATTATGATAACATAGCCCAGTGTTTCCCAACCAGGGTGCCTCCAGATGTTGCAATACTACAACTCCCAACATGCCCGGACAGCCAAAGGCTGTCCGGGCATGTTAGGAGTTGTAGTTTTGCAACACCTGGAGGCACCCTGGTTGGGAAACACTGACATAGCCCATAGCAAGGGGGTACAGAATTAGTCTTAGTGGTTCTTTTCTTTCTGCCGCAGGGTAATGGCCGCTCTGGCTGGTAGCTGTGAGTAAACTCTGCCGTGCCGGTGAGACAGCCCCGAATAGTCTTGGCTTAGCCGATTGTCGGAAATGCTTTGCTGCCTTGGGGCTTTCTCAATAGCCCATTCACCAAGGGGAAATATTCAGGTGCTGCTCAATAGTGCATGTACGAGCGCACAAAATGACCCATTGCACGGGGTGAAATATGTGGCACTCCGCTAAAATGAGGCTTTTTATGGACTTTCTCGCTTTGCAAGGCAATGAGAGCATCAAAGGAATGAAACGCGCTGTGGAGAATGCAATGATACACAGCCAGGATTATGGGGTTTATTTGGTCAAAGAAGCATCACCGTAAAAACCAAGCCTCATATCCCTCAGCCTGACCGCATGAGACCGCAGGTCCCCGTGTGTTCCAGACAGAATGTTTACCTAGGATAACTACAGATATAGCAGAGCCGAGTTTGTCGTTTTGGTACAGCTCACGGTCATATCACAATGTATTGGTATCAAATCTATACTAGGTGACTTACTGTATCTCGATGGACAAACAATGCAAAACCAAACGAGACAAAAACATTGTTGGATATTTGGATAGGGAGATGTAGCAGTGCTGAGTTGGTCTTTTATCAGCATTGCTTTGCAAGATAGTCATTGGCATGGCCAATATAGTCAACGCTGCTACAAGTGTCAAAGCAAATCAACTGTGCTAAATGTCACAAGCTCAGCTCAACTACTTCTGACAAACTCCTCTCCACTTCATGCAACAGAGGGAGTTCTGCTGATAATCTCGGCCCTGCTGTATCTGTGCCCAGCCCCAGCAAAAACAAAGGGGGGGGGGGGTATTTATTAATTATTACTATTATTATTACTATTATCTGTTGTTTTTGTTGTTGTGGCTATTATTTTTACTACTATTTATGTTATTATTATTATTGTTATGATTATTATATCTGTTGTTTTTGTTGTTGTTGTTGTGGCTATTATTTTTACTACTATCTATCTTATGATGATGATTATTATTTTTATTATCACTATTATATCTGTTGTTTTTGTTGTTGTTGTGGCTATAATTTTTACTACTATTTATGTTATTATTATTATTATTATTATTATATCTGTTGTTTTTGTTGTTGTGGCTATTATTTTTGCTACTATCTATCTGATGATGATGATGATGATGATGATTATTATTATTACCGTTATATGTGTTGTTTTTGTTGTTGTGGCTATTATTTTTTCTACTATTTATGTTGTTATTATTATTATTATTATTATTATATCTGTTGTTTTTGTTGTTGTTGTGGCTATTATTTTTACTACTATCTATCTTATGATTACTATTATTATTATTATTATTATTATTATTATCATATCTCTTGTTTTTGTTGTTGTGGCTATTATTTTTACTATTATTTATGTTATGATGATGATTAGAGATGAGCAAATCAAATCTGACAAGGTCGAATTCCTACCTAATTTCATGAAAAATTTGATTCGGACCGAATCCAAACTTCGACTCGATTCTAAATAACGGATTTCTTCATTAGCGACACCCACTGCTATTGTCCTGTATAATGTATAGATGCGAGCAGCTTTCTCCTGCGCTTGCATCTCTGCAATAGATGAGATGATCGCAGCAGGTGTCAGGAGTGATACCTGCTGTTATCTGTTCTTAACTGCATGTACTACTACTCCCAACATGGGGCACACTCTGCTCCATGCTGGGAGCTGTAGTATCTGCATTAATAGACAGATTGCAGCAAGTGTCACTCCTGACACCCAATGCGATCGTCCTGTATAATGTATAGATGCGGGCAGCCGCTCTTCTCTGGTCCTACTGTAGTATGAGTATATGCCATATATATACCAATTATTCATATTCCCCGCAGAGAGCTGTGAGTGGCTGGAACCATCTGGCCAATCACAGCTCTCTGCAGGAAATATGAATAAGTGATGTGAATTCTATTCACATCACTGTCCGGAGTATAGTGCAGAGATGCGAGCGCAGGAGAAAGACACTCCATCTCTGCAATAGATAGGACAATCGCATAAGGTGTCAGGAGTGACACCTGCTGTGATCTGTCTATTAGTACAGGTACTACAGCTCCCATCATGGAACAGTGTGTTCCATGGTGGGAGTAGTAGTACTATCTAAAAAAAAAATTAAAATAGAGCAAAAAAGTGAAACACACACACTTTATTAAACACAATATTAAAATACATTACTTATAAAAAATGTGACCTAGAAAATTCAGCGCTAAATATTAAAAATTTCCGTTCTAAATCATATTTTTTTTTATTCAGTTTACTTTGTGAGTGTCATTTTTTATATTGAGCGCTGAATTTTCTGGTCCCTGCATGCAAGGGACCTAAAAATGTAGCTGACAAGAAATAAAAATGTAGAAAGGGGCCATTTAAATGTAAAAATAATATATTTTTTATATATTTTTTTAATATTGTGTTTAATAAATTGTGTGTGTGTTTCATTTTTTTCCCCTGCATTTTTTTTTATTTTTTAGGTAGTACTACTACTCCCAGCATGGAACACACTGTTCCATGATGGGAGTAGTAGTACCTGTACTAATTGACAGATCGCTCATGTCACTTATGACACCCGTTACGATCCTCCTGTATAATGTATAGTTGCGGCCGGTCGCTCTTCTATGGTCCTCTGCACTGCCGTATATATACACCTATTCATATTTCCAGCAGAGAGCTGTGATAGGCCAGATGGTTCCAGCCACTCACAGCTCTCTGTGGGAAATATGAATAATAGGTATATATATGGCATATACTCATATTACAGTGGGACCAGAGAAGAGCGGCCGGCTGCCCGCATCTATACATTATTCAGGACGATTGCATCGGTGTTAGAAGTGACATCCAGGGCGATCTGTCTATTATCTTGCTTGAAAATGGCCACAACTGGCGACCGAAATATTGCACTTGTCTGATGGAATAAACGACTCACCTTTTATCGCATGCTACGGAGTGCTGCAGAATATTTTTGTCTTTGTCTACAGTGCCTGGGACCGGGCTTTTGTCTGCTTGCACCCCCCTGTGTTTTTTACACTCTAGGAGTGCTGCTCCGCCACTATTTTGTATTAGCTTTATTGAACACATTATTAAAATACATTACTAATAAACATTCACCGAGAATTTATTCTGATCAAATGTAGTTTTTTTTTTTTATTTGACGAATTGTCTGAATCAAATTTTTCAAAAATTCGCTCATCACTAATGAGGAAGATTTTGTGTTTATGCAGGACACAATGCATATGCATAGACCAGTGTTTCCCAACCAGGGTGCCGCCATCTGTTGCAAAACTACAACTCCCAGCATGCCCGGACAGTCTGGTTGGGAAACACTGGCATAGACTGCAAAGAGCTGTGTTTTTTTTTTGTTTTTTTTTTGTAATGTTTGAATCAAGAAAAATGCGCTGTTAAGAACCGTATCACTAAAGTATGGTGATGTACAGTAAAAATTAATGTGTTTTTTTGTAATGCAATATTTTAAACTGACTTTCAGAACTTGATTACAACACAAAACAATGCAACATGTTAGAACTTTTAATGTTTAGAAGTTTTAGTACTTTGGATTCATTAATACTAAGGCTGGTATATGGGGCGAATACCAATCCCCACCTTAGAAAGAAATCGCCATTTGTAATAAGTCTCCACCTTATTGTTTTGTCAAGTGATCATGTACTGCCGGAACGTCTACCTTTTATATAGTTTATTCCTGTGCCTTGGCACCGCGGAGCACTGCATATTTCATATAATGTGAGAATGCACCGGCTCATAATGTAAATATTTAATGCAGAGCTACCAGAGGAGTAAGGGAGTTATACATTAGGATGTGATTGGGCGCACGTGTATTGGCCTCCACCGGTGATACTAGGGCTTAATGAACAAGTCATTTAATATGTCCGCTCCAGGGCTTTCCAAAGACTCACACATTCAATTTGTTTTCCTCTCACTGCAATTCTAAGGAGTATAAGATTGTACGCATGATCCATGGAACATGATGATAACGCTGCACAGCTCACTGGATTACAAACATTACACCGTTCACTGGATTATAAACACTACACCGTTCACTAGATTATAAACACTACACCGTTCACT
Source organism: Hyla sarda (assembly GCF_029499605.1). Classification (NCBI taxonomy): domain Eukaryota; kingdom Metazoa; phylum Chordata; class Amphibia; order Anura; family Hylidae; genus Hyla; species Hyla sarda. The sequence goes on along the minus strand of NC_079189.1, from coordinate 561,077,857 downwards.
AGATTATAAACACTACACCCTTCACTGGATAATAAACACTACACCCTTCAGTGGATAATAAACACTACACCGTTCACTAGATTATAAACACTACACCGTTCACTAGATTATAAACACTACACCCTTCACTGGATAATAAACACTACACCCTTCAGTGGATAATAAACACTACACCGTTCACTAGATTATAAACACTACACCGTTCACTAGATTATAAACACTACACCGTTCACTAGATTATAAACATTACACCGTTCACTGGATTATTAACACTACACCGTTCACTAGATTATAAACACTACACCGTTCACTGGATTATAAACACTACACCCTTCACTGGATAATAAACACTACACCGTTCACTAGATTATAAACACTACACCCTTCACTGGATAATAAACACTACACCGCTCTCTAGATTATAAACACTACACCGTTCACTAGATTATAAACATTACACCGTTCACTGGATTATTAACACTACACCGTTCACTAGATTATAAACACTACACCGTTCACTAGATTATAAACATTACACCGTTCACTGGATTATAAACACTACACCGTTCACTGGATTATAAACACTACACCGCTCACTGGATTACAAACATTACACCGTTCACTGGATTATAAACACTACACCGTTCACTGGATTATAAACACTACACCGTTCACTGGATTATAAACACTACACCGCTCACTGGATTACAAACATTACACCCTTCACTGGATTATAAACACTATACTGTTCTCTAGATTATAAACACTACACCGTTCAATGGATTATAAACACTACACCGCTCACTGGACTATAAACACTACAACACTCACTGGATTATAAACACTACACCGCTCACTGGATTGTAAACGCTACACCGTTCACTAGATTATAAACACTACACCGTTCACTGGACTATAGACACTACAACGCTCACTGGATTATAAACACTACACCGCCCCCTGGATTATAAACACTACACCGTTCACTAGATTATAAACACTACACCGTTCACTGGATTATAAACATTACACTGTTCACTGGATTATAAACACTACACCGCTCACTGGATTACAAACATTACACCGTTCACTGAATTATAAACACTACACCGTTCACTGGACTATAGACACTACAATGCTCACTGGATTATAAACACTACACTGCTCACTGGATTATAAACACTACACCGCTCACTGGATTAAAAACACTACACCACTCACTAGATTATAAACACTACACCGCTCACTGGATTATAAACACTACACCACTCACTAGATTATAAACACTACACCGTTCACTAGATTATAAACACTACACCGTTCACTAGATTATAAACACTACACCGTTCACTGGATTATAAACACTACACCATTCACTAGATTATAAACACTACACCGTTCACTAGATTATAAACACTACACTGCTCACTGGATTATAAACACTATACTGTTCTCTAGATTATAAAACACTACACCGCTCTCTAGATTATAAACACTACACCGCTCTCTAGATTATAAACACTACACCGTTCACTAGATTATAAACACTACACCGCTCACTAGATTATAAACACTACACCGCTCTCTAGATTATAAACACTTCACCGCTCTCTAGATTATAAACACTACACCGTTCTCTAGATTATAAACACTACACCGCTCTCTAGATTATAAACACTACACCGTTCACTGGATTATAAACACTACACCGCTCACTGGATTATAAACACTACACCACTCACTAGATTATAAACACTACATGGTTCACTAGATTATAAACACTACACCGCTCTCTAGATTATAAACACTACACCGCTCACTAGATTATAAACACTACACCGTTCACTAGATTATAAACACTACACCGCTCACTAGATTATAAACACTACACCGCTCTCTAGATTATAAACACTTCACCGCTCTCTAGATTATAAACACTACACCGTTCTCTAGATTATAAACACTACACCGCTCACTAGATTATAAACACTACACCGCTCTCTAGATTATAAACACTACACCGCTCTCTAGATTATAAACACTACACCGTTCTCTAGATTATAAACACTACACCGCTCTCTAGATTATAAACACTACACCGTTCTCTAGATTATAAACACTACACCGCTCTCTAGATTATAAACACTACACCGTTCTCTAGATTATAAACACTACACTGCTCACTGGATTATAAAGACTACACCGTTCACTGGATTATAAACACTACACCGTTCTCTAGATTATAAACACTACACCGTTCTCTAGATTATAAACACTACACCATTTACTGGATTAGACCTGTGCAGTGGTAATGAATTTATCAACTGCGACTTTCGCAAAAAATAGCAAATCCCCCCAATAAGGCGTAATTCTACACCAGCCCAGACCTAGTGCAGCTTTTTGGTGTATGTGAAGAGTGAAATTTCAGAAAACGTGTATCCTCTACAAAAAAAAAAAAAAAAAAAGAACTAAAACATGAACTAAATCACACACATTTTAGTAAATGCCCCCCCCCCCCATATCCCTGCTTATTGTAGAAGGTGGCACTGCTTTCGATGAAGAAGACTGATTCCTGCAATGAGGAGGACCCCTTATATGATATGACCATCCCAAGATGACACTGTCAGGTCATTCTACCAGCAGAAAATGTGATTAGACACCCGCCCCATCTGCCTCCTCGCCATCCCCATCATGTCTTACTTACATCACGTATTGTGTGTGTCAGAGACAATGGAGACGGGGCTGCGCAGATGAGAGGAGAAAGGGAGACCATGCAGCCATGAGCCATCTAGTCATCTCAACTAACAATTATGGTCAACATGCTATAAATCATTATGTACATCGAGCAACCGTCCCTGTAATTCTAGTTACAGAAGTAGCAGAGTTGACTTTGTCATCTAAATTTCTTTTATGTGTTTAATCCAAGCAGGATGAGATTACTCATGCTTTATGATTCAAAGGCATTCTTACTATGTCTGACATAGCTTGTTGTTGGATAGTATTAGAAAAATATGGCTGCTTTGTTTATAAGAATAGCTGTCCACAGGTTGTGTTGCTTACTACTGCTTATTGGAGTAGGTGTGGCAGTGTTTGTGGAATTGAACAGCTAAGTTTCTATTATTATGAATTTCTTAGTCTTTATTAAATACAGATGTAGCTGATCTAAATTTGTTAGAGATAGCAATAGCAGAGCAATGCTTTCCTCTAATGGTTCCTCCCATGTGTCTATCATCTTTTTGGTTTCAGATGTTCTCTGGTGTTACCTAATTTTGAGATCATTTTTCATGTAAATATTCTCCAGAAGCAAAGGTCCCCATGATAAGTATTTAGATTATAAGAATGTGCCCCTGTATATAAATTGACTTGGCATGGAAGACATGATCAGTGGGGCTCCAGGAGGTGAGACGTTGGTATAGCTAAGTTTTCTTTAGCCCTGACATATTGTAATGACGGTCTCATCAAAGTTGCATTGACAATCACGCCCCCTCCCATAGGCTTGCATTGAGGGGGCGGGGTGTGAAGTCACAAGGGGGCGGAGTTGTGACATCACGATACTCCAGCCCCGTGGTTGTGAGGCTTCAGACATGGAGCGATCATCGCTTTGTGCAGCTGAGATAGGTGGGTGCTGCATGAGAGATTGCGGGGGTCCCCAGTGGCGGGATAGGGGATAAGATGTCTTAGGGCTGAAGTACCCCTTCAAAGTGTGTGTTCCTTACCCTCCCTCTTGGCTCTTTGTCAGGAGCATTTATTTTAAAGGGGTATTCCAGGAAAAATGTTTTGTTTTATATCAACTGGCTCCAGAAAGCTAAACAGATTTGTAAATTCTGAATGGAGGGGGCGTGGTGTGACATCACGTGGGGGCGTAGCCGTGATGTCACAACCAATGCCATAGGAACCCAGCGTTTGTTTAGAACACCAGGTTCTGTGTGAGATTGCCGGGGGGGGGGCCCTAGCAACGGTGTACCCCTTTAACAGGCAGAAGGTCAGGATAGGGGGAGTTTGGGCAGGTTGGTTAATAGACAGATGGGCAGGACAGGTGGAGTTTGATAAGGTTGGTTAACAGGCAGAAGGTCAGAATAGATGGAGTTTGGTCAGGTTTGTTAACAGGCAGATGGTCAGAATAGGTGGAGTTTGGTCAGGTTGGTTAACAGGCAGAAGGTTTAGGCAGGCAGGTTGGGTTCTGTCAACACTAGTAACAGAGAGAAGACCAGGACAGGTAGAGTTCATTCAACACGGGTCAGAAGTTCAGCACAGGTGGATTTCAGAATTTCATTAACAGGTAACAGGCAAAAGGTCTGTGCAGTTGGAGTTTGGTCAGCTTCGGTAACAGACAGATGACTAGGATAGGCAAAGTTGGGTCAGGAGATCAGTACAGGCAGAAATTAGTCAGGGAGTATGTCAGGGCAGGCAGTAGACAAACAGAACAGTCTGAAGCAAGCTGGATCACCACTGGGAAACCCAATCTAAAAAAAGACTTGTTCTAGAGTATTGGTGAAGGAAATAACTATGGCGACCGTTGACAATTTATTAAATGAATGTCCTGTACAGGAGCATCTCAGGTCCTTCACGCCACCGGTTGCTCTAGAACCCAACTTGCTTGAAGTTAGAGGGGATTTCTTTGACATATTTAGTAGACAGAGCCTCATAGCCCGAAGACTTTGAGAGATGACTTGATGTGTGGGCCTTCTGCCCAGCCGGCTCAATACAAACAGATGATTACTAGCACCAAGGATAATACATGATCCTCCTCGGCTCGGTTAGCCCTTAAGCCTCGCGCCATGGCATCGAGGGACAAAGCAGAGAAAATATAGATTTGACTGCCTATTAATTTAAATCAGAGCCCCAGAAGAAGCCAATGAACTGTAATTTATGGGCTGTCAAAGGCTGAAAAATTCCTTTTGACACTGTACTTTCGGTTATTAAAGCCTTTCCTGCAGGGTGATCGAGAAATTCTACAAGGATCCTCGGAACACAAAAGCCAGACACACAAAGCCCAGGGAGGAGTCGGAATGATGTTTTCACTCGCAAACCCATTATATTTCCCCCATTTAATAATTTCACCTGCTCACCTATTTCTCCATCAATTTATGGGAAGGAGAGGAGGGGGGGGGGTTGATTTCCAGAACAACAAAGAGCGGAGACGTATGGCTTTATTTACAGGCTCTGACCGCCGTCTTCATGGTCGCCTCGAAAAACACAGTTTGCTATCTTGATGTTGTTAAAAAGATATTCCGGGATTATTTTTATTTATTTGACTGTGCTACAGGGACTGTAAAGTTAGTGTTGTTCATGATATAGTGTCTGTACCTGTGTTTGATGAGTGGTCTCGCAATTCTTATGTGATCTTTGCCCCTGATATTCATTTTTAGCAGCATACAAAATTAATGTTGTCTCTGGCTTTTCCCAGGTTGCAGTGTGGCCCAAAACTTAACTTCACTAGTCAGGTGTTGAAAGGGATCCTGGAAGTACTTTACTCCAAACAGATTTGTAAATTACTTCTATTAAAAAAATATTAATCCTTCCAGTACTTATGAGCTGCAATATGCTCCCCAGGAAGTTCTTTTCTTTTTGAATTTCCTTTCTGTCTTACCACAGTGCTCTCTGCTGACACCTTTGTCCATTTTAGTAACTGTCCAGAGTAGGAGAAAATCCCCATAGCAAACCTCTCCTGCTCTGGACAGTTCCTAAAATGGACAGAGGTGTCAGCAGAGAGCACTGTGGTCAGACAGAACTTCCTGTGGAGCCTATAGCAGATGATAAGTACTGGAAGGATTAAGATTTTTTAATTGAAGTAATTTACAAATCTGCTTGGCACCAGTTGATTCCAGCGGAGTTCCCCTTTAACCCCTTCCCGACCCAGGACGTATGAATATGTCCAAGTTGCTAGCTTATTAGCGCAACTGGACGTATCCGTATGCCTGGTGGGGGCAAGCTGTTCATAACTAGCTTGACCCCTGACTGGGGAGCAGTTAGGGGTTAATAAATGTAGGACTATTAGTTTGACCCCCTCCCCCACCTGCTCATCTGACCAGTAACAGCTAATGGAAAATGGACCAGTGTTATCTATGGTCCATGATGTGAAATGTGATGTCACAGAAAGACAATTAAGCAGAGTTATCTAGGAAAGCCTATGATGTCACAGTATAATGGGGCAGGGTTATCTAAGAATGCTAAAAGAACAATGCACCCGAGATAAGAACACAATACTGCATAGAGACATTTTTGGCTGCAATTGCACAACTCCCATGTATCTTTTATATTACCTGTAACTTGGAAATGAAAGCTCATAAGATTCCACAGACTGTAGTTTTATTAGAATGAGCCACAGGACAGGCCCAGTTACACGTAATGTATTGCTGGTGTTTTGTGTGCAGGGTTCCAGCCCATCAGGAGTCCCATTTGTTCCTCTTTGCTTGAGGACTACAGGTTGCAAAGTGGACAGAGACGAGGGAATCTTGTGCCAGAATGCAGCAATAGCATCAAGCTCATTGGTGCAATGTGCTATACAGAAGCAATAAGATGTGTAAGGCAAGGGTAGGCATGGTTCATTTACATCAGCCTCAAGGGTACTGTAAGGTACCGAGAGTATTGCAAAGTATAACCGAGTAACTTTAGGAACTCCAAAGCTGTTTTAATGAACCATTTCGTCTGAAGCCCAGGGAAGTCCTGTCTTTGCTTTATTAATACTATTAGAAATCACAATGCATATAACTGTTCACCTAAGAGACCTAAATACATTTCATGGGTGACACAACCACTATGAGCAAGACTGATGGGCACTGCACTGCGTAGCACAGAGCCGCCTCCTAAACCATGGGAACAGGTGTCAATATCCTTCTCTGGGGTGCCAGGTAAGTATACAGGTATAGAACCAACAAATAAAACAAATCTGGTAGAAAATAAAACTTCCTGCTCTCACCAGTCTTGTATGAATACGTAGGGTTCATGAATCCATATATCGGTGTAGGGAGGGAAGCCGGCACAAAGCCTCAAGTAGGGGCATCTCACTGAATGACAGTCTGTTTTGCGTCAGAAACGCAAAACAGACTGTCGTTTAGTGAGACACCCCTGTTTGCAAGTGCTCTACTTGTTAGATGATATATGGATGAATAAACCCTACATATACATACAAGATTGGTTAGTGCAGGAAGTTTTCTTTTCTACTGAATACTGAAAAACTGGATTTGATGCAATTCTCTTGATGATTCACATGTACATGTAACAAAATGTAAATCGGCATCACGAGTAACAAATTATCTGGAGTACACTATGACTTGTTATGACTTATGCACAAATAATACACACCAGGAGCTTTAAAACACTAATGCACATGAGATTAGCCCACTAGGTTATTGCCAAGACTAAGGGTGCTGTAGAACCAAAACACATAGGCGTTACTTTTCCTGTGCTATCTGTCACTTGGATGAAGCAATAAAGTTCCTTTTTAACTGCATAAAAAAATGGATAATCTTTTCTGCATAGTACAGTATGTTCCCTTGGTTGGGGATGCTGCCGCCCTGTCCGAGATCAGGTGTTCGGGGAGTGGAGGTGGGACCAGTTATCCTATGATTTGCGTACATCAAAGTATTGGATGTTCCACCAGTGAACCCAATTATAAGTGGGCATTCATAGATTGATATATATATATATATATATATATATATATATATATATATATATAGATGAAGGATAGATCTGATAGATCCCTAGTTTGAAATGGCATCTAAATCATAAACGTATAATTCAACAACAATAATAGAGGAGGTTTAGTGCCAAACAGACTTGTTTCTTCGAGGTCTTCTGAAGGCTTCAGTGACTTTCCACCAATAGATTGCAGGTCCTGATGAAATGGACAGGTTTGATCAATGTTCAAAGACCTCAAAGAAAAAAATCATCAACTAAAATAGAACGTAAAACATTCTTATATTTGCTGCTGGGTTTCCAATGATTCTAACAATTCCATCTGATATCCAAGAAATTGTCCTCAGAAGAAGTACAATGTACCTTGATATAATGTTACATTACCGTTTCCAAGTAAATGTGATCCTCAGGAAATTCTGTCTCTGTCAGAGGTTGACAATGCGTGAATTACTATATGATCAGGAAGAATGCCTGCCTGCCTGCCTGCACTTAGTCAGCACAATGAAGGCTTTTAGAAATCAAGAAAGCAAAAAAAAATAATACATTTACATATGACAAGTGTAAGTTTGCCATACACATACGATAGCTGCAACCAAATGCTTGATAGGTCAAGGTTTTTTCGACCTATCGTAATCTAAAAAAATATAATAATAATAATTGTTGACATTATACTTTGCCAATGTTTGATTTGACGATGCAGTACTTTAGAGGATCCAATACTCAAAATGTATTTTAACTACATCAAAAAACTGTAGCCTCAAGAGCTTACAAATTAACAAAGGAGAACTGACTTCCCACAAAAGGCACAGGTGCGTGTTTTCAATGGCGGAGCTGTTGTACAATGACTTCTTCTGGGTCTACCTTGATGAACGTCCACAAAGGAAGAATAAAGATTGCAATCCGGGGCCTATGCGGCTGAGAGTCATTAGGGTGCAAAGGGGATTCTTGGCCAGACTATACAATTCGTATCTTCTGGTAATTCTTCATTGTGCTTTGCCTTCTTCTGGGTCTACCTTGATGAACGTCCACAAAGGAAGAATAAAGATTGCAATCCGGGGCCTATGCGGCTCAGAGTCATTAGGGTGCAAAGGGGATTCTTGGCCAGACTGTACAATTCGTATCTTCTGGTAATTCTTCATTGTGCTTTGCCTTACATTTGATTAAAATTGTGGACAAAAAGCTAGTTACAATCAGAAGGAGAGAAGTGCCTCATGTGCATACATATTAATGGGAGGCTTTAGATTTGAAGTGCATGGAAAAATCAGTAGACCCCATCAAAATGAGGCACCCATAGTCAATTTCTTCTTCTTTTCTTTCCTCCCGAAAGACAGAAATTGAATTTTTAAGCACGGCGAACAAGGGATTAACAATTGGCAGGTCTTCAGTTCTTTGTCTTTTTTGGGCGAATCCAATTTAATCACGGACTTTAATATTAAGTGAGCTCTGGCCATGGCGCTTGTCTAGGCTCCGAACGATACAGACTGAGATGATGGAGATAGAACTTAAGTTGGAGCAATTGTAAAGAAGTGTTTCAATTACCCTTTCTGATGTCTCGAGGAGCTAACTTTAATTTCATATGAAAAGTCACCGAGGGCACATGCCAAGTACAATTCCGTTACTGCGCCCATAACTTGGCAACAATTATAAGCTTCTATTTTAGTTGTTCTAGGATTGGGCATTTTACGGCCAGTAGTGGTTAATGATACGTTAGCCGGAATTCCACACAATAAGCGGCACACTGTTCTCTTTCAATTCTCCTATGAGATTATCCTTCCTTGAGAAAAACATATCTCAATTGCTGCCTAGAAAAGAGTAAGCAATGTGTTTCGGCTCAAGGTGATAATTTGTTGGTCTTAAAAAAGCCAAGGCCGAAAAGTTAATATTGAAAGTAGTCCTGGAAAGAGTTGCCTTGGTGACATAATGGACTCTATCGCTGCTTCCCTTTAATGGCTTTGTCGCCACGTTCTTCATGTGTAAAGCCTATACTTCTCCCCATAGGATGCGAAGGAGCAATTTAATGCTTAAAAATATAGCGGGCTAAGTTCTTATTTACCTTAGACTTTGATGTGAATAGATGCAAGGTGCACGGCAATTTTCCTTAATCGTAATACGACATAATCCTCTAGCTTCTCATGGGTGTATAGAAAATGTGTATCAGCAAAGAGGTTTGATAAGAACTGCTTATTTTCATTAAGACTATATTCATCTTGACTTTCTGAAGAAAAAAATTCAATAAATCTTGGATTGTCCTTAAGTTGATGCCAGGATTTCTATGGATGAACAGTCTAAAGAGCAGATTGTGATGGTGGTGCCAAGCCAGATTCCCTCTAAACTTCATATCTGCCACTTCATCTCCTCTCCACTGTGCTGGCTGCTCAGTGCTTGGTAGTGTCCATGATACCTTCTCCATTACTGTCCCTGGTCCTAGCCTTCAACTCCCAGCCATAGCTTCCCTTAAAGGGCCTGCTTGCAACACAGATTTTGCGCTTACATAGACTGTGTGCAAAAGTGAAAGAAAAAAAAACCCTATGCATTGCTTTTCACAACAATTAGAAAAGCACTAACAAAAAAAGTTCTACTTTAACTGCAGTTATTGCGTTTTTGTAGTCCTATTCCTATGTGTTGTCTACTCCACACTGTCCCTCACAGAGATCTTCATCTAACACCTGCTATCTCTAAAATGGCTGCTGAAGCTATGTGCATAACCTTAATTCTTAATACCCCTATACGGCCTCCTGATGGGCTGGGAGAGCTTCTTGCAAGGCAATATGGCCAACTTGAGGTCATGTAATCCACCTTCTCCTTTCTATGGTGTGGCAGACACTGCTTTAACAGATTTTGGCCAAAACAAACTGTTCAAGGTTCAAGTTCAAGCCTACCCCAACTTTAAGCAAAGTTCTGATTGAATGCAAGTTTCATGGGTTGGGTTCGCTTATCTCTGTTGCTAATGCTGACAATTGCAGCTCTCTGTTTTCTCTCAATGCAAAATTCATAGAAACCCAGAAGGTCTATATTTCCAGTAAGCAAGATAGCAGTAGTTGCGGAGGTGTCAGTCTCACCCAGGCTATGGGCCCTTCCTTCTATATAAATGGATAGTAGTGCTATGGATGGAAAGTGATAGTGAAGGGAAACAGTATAGATTTTGCAATGGGTCCTAGGAACTTCCAGTAATTCCTCTAAATGCAGTATGGTTTATTAGATTTAACTATGTCTTGTTATATACCACATAGAGATTTATAAGGGAGGTGAGCTGATGAATTTGTGAAATTTTATTGTTGTGGAGCCGTATTTGTCACTTATACGACAATCAAGACTGAAATCCATATTTGTGTATTTCCTCCTGTGTTTGCTCCTAGATAGTAAAAACGGCTCAGTGAGAGAAAATAATGGGGACACTGGAGCTGTTATATTGGGGACATTGCCATTTAGTTTAGACATCAACTGTTTGCTATGGCATGTATCTCAAGAGGCAGAGCATCTGTATTGTGTTACATATAGTTGGAGAATAAAGCAAAGATTCATGGAAAATTGAGCAAAGGGAACTTTATCTTCCACTTGAGAAACCACAGGATGATGTGTTGTAAAGAGACAAGAACAACAATATTGCAGGAAGATCATGGGGTAATTAATACTAGCAACTTACCCCTTATAAAAACCTTTGAGATAAACAAAATTAGCGGAAAACAAACAAACAAAAAAAAAACACACACACTGAAGTCCACACATGTTTTCAGACCTCCCCAAGAAGCATGTGCAAAACAGCAATACCAATAAACCTACTGCATATGTCTAGGGCAGTGCTCCCCAACCAGTGCTGCTATTCACAGTACTCATGAAAATAATCTTTTGGAGGTCCGGGATGGTGGACCCCAAAGGTTTAAGGTGTGATACATGATTTCCTGACATATATCACTGTGTTGTCAATGGTACAGGGATAACTTCATGGGGAGGAGGCTGATGACTGCTTGGCATTAGCATATTCTTCAAATTTTAGCACCTATGGACCCAATGGGTCCACATTTTAAGTGTGGAGAGACTGGACTTCTTGTGAAGTTCTTAGGCCCCTTCAGGTGTTTCCCTCCGTCACTGTAGACAAAGCAGCAAACCGGATCCTAAACAAATGATGACATCTGATGCTCTTTTGTCATCAGCTTTGGCATCAGTTGCAGTGAGTTTTGACTTTTTGCAGTGAGCTGGACCGGACATATGTGATACCAGCCTTAGGCTGTTTTTATATTGATCAGCTGCACATAGTTAACTGTATGACTTTGATCAGCAAAATGTGTCTATCTATTTATCTCATATCTATCTATTATCTATCATCTATCTATCTCATATCTATCTATCTATCTATCTATCTCATATCTATCTATCTATCTATCTATCATCTATCTCATATCTATCTATCTATCTATCATCTATCTCATATCTATCTATCTCATATCTATCTATCTCATATCTATTTATCTCATATCTATCTATCTCATATCTATCTATCATCTATCTATCTATCCACTTATCTAATCTATCACTTCTGAATGCATGACGTTCTATCATCCATAAAATGTGGTAAGCATCTCTTTATTTTGTTCCAGAAGACAGAAAACTCTTTGTGGGTATGCTGAATAAACAGCAGTCAGAAGATGACGTCCGCCGACTATTTGAAGCCTTTGGGAACATTGAAGAATGTACAATCCTTCGAGGACCAGATGGAAATAGCAAAGGTAAAATCAGTGGCACAGGGGGGTGCAGCTGCCCCTTTACTTTACTGCCATTCTATTGGTTAAAAATTCTTGGAAATGTTGCTTATTCTTATAGATTTTGGGCCAGAATGAATCTGTAACATTTTCACTTCTTGTGAACTTACTCTACGGGTAGGTTCACGTTTGCACTAAATTTACGCCACAAATTTTACTTCTCTAAAGTTCCAGTCAGAAGTTTGGACATATATTCCCATGTTTTTTCTTGGAAATGGTTTTCTCCAAGTTGCTGAGCACACACGAGGGCTTCATCATTGTCTGTAGAGCAGTTTTTGTGTGTAGATTTGTCTCTATTTAGGCGCAGCCTCAGGCTATATTTTGCGCCTTTTCGATTTACACCTTTTTTTTATAAAGAGCGTACAGGCCAGATGTTAAGGGTTAGTCTTGTGCAGTGGTAATGAATTTATCAACTGCTGGACAGTTCCTGACATGGGCAGAGGTGTCAGCAGAGAGCACTGTGGTCAGAGAGAAAATACATTCAAAAAGAAAAGAACTTCCACTGTAGTATGGAGCAGCTGATAAGTACTGGAAGGATTAATATTTTTAAATAGAAGTTATTTACAAATCTGTTTAACTTTCTGCCACCAGTTGATTTAAAATAAAAATGTTTTCCACAGGAGTACCCCTTTAAGGGTACCTTCAAATTTCTTGTGATTTTCCAGACAGTCCATCATTAAAGTAATAAGATACTGTCATTTCTCTTTACTTAGTTGAGTGGTTCTTGTCCAATGTAGCTTAGAATAGCAGTTGGATAGGACTAAACACTGTATGGAACTGTGAATCAGTCCTACCTCTCTACAACTTACCCGACGTGTTTTGTTGGGTTGTGCGCATTGTGCCCGAAATTCTGTCTGCACCAGAATTAGAAACATTCTGACCAACTCTCCATTTTACTGAGAAAACCTGAAAAATGCCAAAGGCTGTCCGGGCATGCTGGGAGTTGTAGTTTTGCAACAGTTTTAGCTGCACTGGTTGGAAACACTATTAGATTTTTCAGAGTGGCCCCTTTGGTGACAGCTTCGCACACTCTTGGCATTCTCTCAATCAACGTTATGAGGAGTCACCTTTGGCTGTCCGGGCATGCTGGGAGTTGTAGTTTTGCAACAGCTAGTGGAAAGGTACCTGCTTTCACTACTGGGGGAGCGAGTGGAGCTGCAGTGACTAGTACGGGGCCTTAGAGTATGTCAGCTAGCTTCATAACGTGTCCAGGCCTGGTTTACTACATGATGGGTTTATACAGGGCTGGTGCAAGGATTTTTGCCACCCTAGACGAAAGCTAATTTTTCCTCCCCTTGACCCCGCCCATTGGCTCCGCCCTTTGACATGCCCCACCTTACTACTGGGTTGACAAACCTCCTCTGCATGGAGCGTATGTATGGAGCCACTGCACTCCTCCAGCAGGCTGAATAATGCAGATTATATTGGTACCGGGGGGGGGGTTGGCGGGGTGCTTGCGACGTTGGTGCTGCTGGGTGGGTGCTTCGGATGAGCGACGGGTGCTTTGGATGACCATCTGGCTTCTAACTTTCTTGTAGCGGGCAGAGTGGCGCCCCCATCAAGATGGCGCTCTAGATGGCTGCCTATTTTTCCTATAGGCATGACCGGCCGTGGGTTTATACTACAATCAGACTTGTATTCCTGGTCCTGGATATTAACCCCTTAAGGACGCAGCCCTTTTTCACCTGAAGGACTGAGCCCTATTTCGCAATTCTGACCACCGTCGCTTTACGCATTAATAACTCTAAAACGCTTTTACCGAATATTCTGATTCTGAGAATGTTTTTTCGTGACATATTCTACTTTATTTTGGTGGTAAAATGTTGTCGTTACGTGTATCCTTTTTGGGGGAAAAATCCCCAAATGTCATGACATTTTTGAAAATTTTGCATTTTTCTAACTTTGAAGGTCTCTGCTTGTAAGGAAAATGGATATTCCAAATACATTTTATTTTTATTCACAAATACAATATGTCTACTTTATGTTTGCATCATAAAATGGACATATTTTTACTTTTTGAAAAAATTTGAGGGCTTCAAAGTAGAGCAGCAATTTTCAAAAATGTCATGAAAATTGCAAAATCTGAAGGGACAGATGTTACAGAACTACAACTCCCAGCATGCCTGGGCAGTCTAGGCATGCTGAGAGTTGTAGTTTGGCAACATCTGTAGGGCTACCGTTTGGGCACCATTGTAACAGTGGTCTCCAAACTGTGACCCTCCAGATGTTGCAAAACTACAACTCCCAGCATGCCCAGACAGCCTTTGGCTGTCTGGGCATGCTGGGAGTTGCAGTTTAGCACCCACTAGAAAGGGCAACAGTAAATATCGCTTACTGCCCCCTTCCTCCCCCCCATCGTTTCCCTACCTGCTCCTGTCTCCAGCGACAATCTGCGGTCCCCACACCATCTTCTGGCCAGGTACTGGCCTCCATCTTCTCCTCCCGGTCTGCCCGAGGGGGGGGCAGAACGGGGGTTGCCATGGCAACCCACTGTTCTGTGCTGCCATTGGTCAGAATCAGTTCTGACCAATGGTAGGGGATAGGAGGAGATCGCAGTACTCTGACCTCACTCCTATCCCTCAGGATGATTGGGGGTGTCACTGACAGCTCTGATCATCCCTATTTTCCGGTTGATCGGGTCACCAGAGACCTGATCAGCCTGGAATAGCAGAAAATCGCATGTCTGAATTGACATGCAATTTTCAGCGATTGCCGACATGGGGGGGGGGGGGTGTCTCAGAACCCCCCTCGGCGATGTGCCGGGATGCCTGCTGAATTAGCGGCGGGAACCGGAATTCGGCGGGAACCCGAATTCCAACGGGCGTATGCATACGCCCAACGTCCTTAAGGACTCGGGATGCCGGGTGTATGCATACGCCCGGCGTCCTGAAGAGGTTAATAACGGGACTATTTTAGTCCCAGCTGCTCATTGGCTTAGTGAAGCATGAATCACACATATGGTGACTGTGCGATATAATATAGAAAGTGATAATCCGACATAGCAAGCGTTAAATACAACAAGTCATTCAGGTAGTGGACGCTAGGACCAATTCTAGATAATACAACAATGATTACAAACCCAACACCCACATAGGATGATCTTGCCTAAAGCAAAGCGAACGTAACATTTAAAAGAAACATAAAGGGGGTCTCCATACTAAACAAATAAAGCTTAAACACTGTGCAATGGGAAAAAAAATATATTTTTTATAAATATTATGTTGAATTCTGCCATGTATAAGTGAGTAGAAAAGTCCATCTCAGATTGCTGCTTTCATTATTCAGAGGTTTTTATAAAAATGAAAGAAGCAATCTGATTGATTGCTATAGGCAATGGCACTACTCTTTCTCTACATTTGTTTTGATAAATCTCCCACATAGAGGTTAATACTCCAAAGAAGCATTTACAATTCTGTTAATTCTTGTTTGAAACAGTCAGTAGCTTTTGCCATAAGACACCCCTTTAACTGCTTAGCTGAGCCCCTATCATGGAGAAGGAGGACACTTAGTTTCCCTACTGTACAATCCTTGGTATGAATATTACAGGATGTAACTCAGGATCAGTACAGGATAAGTAATGTAATGTATGTACACAGTGACTCCACCAGCAGAATAGCGAGTACAGCTCTGGAGTATAATACAGGATATAACTCAGAATCAGTACAGGATAAGTAATGTAATGTATGTACACAGTGACCTCACCAGCAGAATAGTGAGTACAGCTCTGTAGTATAATACAGGATATAACTCAGGATCAGTACAGGATAAGTAATGTAATGTATGTACACAGTGACCTCACCAGCAGAATAGTGAGTACAGCTCTGGAGTATAATAGAGGATATAATTCAGGATCAGTACAGGATAAGTAATGTAATGTATGTACACAGTGACATCACCAGCAGAATAGTGAGTACAGCTCTGGAGTATAATACAGGATATAATTCAGGATCAGTACAGGATAAGTAATGTAATGTATGTACACAGTGACATCACCAGCAGAATAGTGAGTACAGCTCTGGAGTATAATACAGGATATAACTCAGTATCAGTACAGGATAAGTAATGTAATGTATGTACACAGTGACCTCACCAGCAGAATAGCGAGTACAGCTCTGGAGTATAATACAGGATATAACTCAGGATCAGTACAGGATAAGTAATGTAATGTATGTACACAGTGACTCCACCAGCAGAATAGTGAGTACAGCTCTGGTGTATAATACAGGATATAACTCAGGATCGGTACAGGATAAGTAATGTAATATATGTACACAGTGACCTCACCAGCAGAATAGTGAACACAGCTCTGGAATATAATACAGGATATAACTCAGGATCAGTACAGGATAAGTAATGTAATGTATGTACACATTGACAATACCAGCAAAACAGTGAGTACAGCTCTGGAGTATAATACAGGATATAACTCAGGATCAGTACAGGATAAGTAATGTAATGTATGTACACATTGACAACACCAGCAGAACAGTGATTACAGCACTGCAGGATAATACAGGATATAACTCAGGTTCAGCACAAGATGCATCCAAGTATTTTTTTTTTTTATGTAAATGATATTTGTATAAACTGTAAAGTAGTGTAAATTGTTTGTTTAGTTATTAGGCTTGAATAAAAACCTGTCTGATTACATATACATACAGATGACTCCAGTGCTTTAACTCCATTAGTGGCTGCATCAATATAATATAACAAGGTCTATTCTTCCCACTGTTTCTCATGCATCAACTTTACATCTGTCCCTAATCTGCTAATATGAGTTATAATTGTCCATTATCAGGACCAGTATGTTCACTTTAGTGTTTTTCTCTAAACCTGTCTTCCTGCTCCGCACCCTTACAACATAATGTGCAGCTTCCCTTTATATTTACAGATTAAATCATATATATTTTAGTATTATTTTTCAAAGACTGTAAAATGTATGACCACTTCTTAGGATAGATGAATTTCTGAGGATTGGGGTCTGACTTCCGGGTTTCTTACAGTTACCAGCACTGTTCTTGCCTCTCCTTCCTTTCTTTTTTTTTTTTTCATGTACAGCGCCATCCATTTGGTTGTGGTGGTACATGGTACCCCCACAACCAATTGTCCCATCCCATTGTCCTAATGTGTTAAATTGTGCTAATGTGTTCGACAATACCACAAAACTCCTTTATTCAGACAGGTGAAGTAGATAATAGATAGATAGATAGATATATAATAGATAGATAGATAGATAGATAATAGATAGACAGATAGATAGATAGATAGATATGAGATAGATATGAGATAGATAGATAGATATGAGATAGATAGATAGATAGATAGATAGATAGGTATGAGATAGATAATAGATAGACAGACAGATAGATAGATAGATAATAGATAGATAGATAGATAGATAATAGATAGACAGATAGATAGATAGATAGATAGATAGATAGCAAAAAGAGATCTTGTCCACAGCACCAATTCCAAAAAAGTGAAAATTTTATTCCATAACAGGTGTCAAAACAGCAGCGACGTTTCAGTCAGCTCAACCTGACCTTTCTCAAGCCTTTCTCAGGTTGAGCTGACTGAAACGTCGCTGCTGCTGACAAGATCTCTTTTTGCTGTTTAAATAATTTGGTCCTCTAACCAAGGATCCAGGATCTGCGTGCACCCCCATACGGATATTTTTTAAATTGGATGTGCTGTTCTTCTATCTTCTTCTAGATAGATAGATAGATATGAGATAGATAGATAGATATGAGATAGATAGATATGAGATAGATAGATAGACAGACAGACAGATAGATAGACAGACAGAAAGACAGATAGATATATATGAGATAGATAGATAGAGATATATGAGATGGAAAGATATGAGATAGATAGATAGATAGATAGATGGATAGATAGATAGATATGTAATGGATAAAGGCTGCACACCACAATAGTATAATCCAAAAAGCTGTGAATTTATTCCATGATGTGAATAACAACGTTTCGGCGATCTCTCACCGCCATAACGTTGTTATTCGCATCATGGAATAAATTCACAGCTTTTTGGATTATACTAATGTGGTGTGCAGCCTTTATCCATTACATATCCAGCAGAACCGGAGCACCAAGGTTCAATAGGCTTGCACCCATTTCACTACTCTGGATGTGGTGCTTTTTATGGACTTTCTAGATAGATAGATAGATAGATAGATAGATAGATAGATAGATAGATAGATAGATAGATATGAGATAGAGGGGGGGAAAAAACTAATTGGACATAATGTCACACCAAACTCTAAAAATGGGTTGGACAAAATTATTGGCACCCTTAAAGGGTTTCTCCACCAAAAGGTGATTTTAGTATGTACCTGGCAGTAATGGACATTTAGGAAGGATCTTTGCTTGTCTTGGGTCTAAATGGCTATGTTGTGAGATTACCATAACACTGTGGCTATGCTTTTTGTGAACTGGTATTTCCTGTTTGACTTTTCTTTTTTTGACTACAAATCCCACAATTCAATTGTCCTCCCTCCCACACATCAGCCACCCCACCCATTGAAACAAAACACCTGTGGTTTTCAATCAGGGTGCCTACAGCTGTTTCATTAGTTGCAGTTGCTCTCTCTCCCACCAAGAGATCCCTCCACCCATTGAAGCAGACAGGCTCCATGTCATCAGCTGACTAGTGAGTCAGGTCTTGTCCGCATTGCAACCTGGGAAAAATCTGAGACAACAGTAATTTTGTATGCTGTTAAAAATAAATATTGGGGTGAAAATCACAGAAGAATTGTGAGAAAACCGTCACACACAGGTACAGACACTATATTATGAACTACACTAACTTTACAGCCCCTGTAGCATAGTCAAATAAAAAAAAATCCTGGAATATCCCTTTAACTTAATATTTGGTTGCACACCCTTTGGAAAAAATAACTGAAATCAGTTGCTTCCTATAACTATTAGAGTTGAGTGAATCAAATCTGACGAAGTCAAATTCACTCCGAATTTCATGAAAAATTTGAATCGGACCGAATCCGAACTTAGACTCGATTCAAAATAATGTATTTCTTCATTAGCAACACCCGCTGCGATCGTCCTGTATAATGTATAGATGCGAACGGCTTTCTCCTGCGCTTGTGTCTCTGCAAAAGATAGGAGGATCGCATCGGGTGTCAGGAGTGACACTTGCTGTGATCTGTCCTCATCTGCAGGTACTATTACTCCCAAGATGGAGCACACTCTGCTCCTTTCTGGGAGCTTTAGTACCTGATTGCAGCGAGTGTCACTTCTGACACCCGATGCGATCGTCCTGTATAATGTATAGATGCGGGCGGGCAGCCGCTCTTCTCTGGTCCCACTGTAGTATGAGTATATGCCATATATATACTTATTATTCATATTTCCTGCAGAGAGCTGTGATTGGCTGGAACCATCTGGCCAATCACAGCTCTCTGCGGGAAATATGAATAAGGCATGTGAATTCTAGTCACATCACTGGCCGGCCGTATAGTGCAGAGATGCGAGCGCAGGAGAATGCCGCACCATCTCTGCAATAGATAGGACGATTGCATCAGGTGTCAGGAGTGACACCTCCTGGGATCTGTCTATTAGTACAGGTACTACAACTCCCATCATGGAACAGTTTGTTCTATGCTGGGAGTAGTAGTACTACCTAAAAATGTAAAAAAAAAATAGAGCAAAAAAAGTGAAACACACATACACTCACACTTTATTAAACACATCATTAAAATACATTACTAATAACAATTTGCTAACAATTTATTCGGATCTAATCGATTTTATTCATTTTTTTCGGCTAATCGGTCGAATCGAATTTTTAAAAAATTCCCTCTTCTCTAATAACCATCAATAAGCTTCTTACACCTCTCAGCCGGAATATTGGACCACTTTTCCTTTGCAAACTGCTCCAGGTCTCTCTTATTGGAAGGGCGCCTTTTCCCAACAGCAATTTTAAGATCTCTCCACAGGTGTTCAATGGGATTTAGATCTAAACTCATTGCTGGTCACTTCAGAACTCTCCAGCGCTTTGTTGCCATTCATTTCTGGGGGCTTTTTGACATATGTTTGGGGTCATTGTCCTGCTGGAAGATCCTAGATCTCAGACGCAAACCCAGCTTTCTGACACTGGGCTGTACAGTGCGACCCAAAATCCTTTAGTATGCTCAGATTTCATGATGCCTTGTACACATTCAAGGTACCCAGTGCCAGAGGCAGCAAAACAACCCCAAAATATCATTGAACCTCCACCATATTTCACTGTAGGTACTGTGTTCTTTTCTTTGTAGGCCTCATTCCATTTTCAGTAAACAGTAGAATTATGTGCTTTACCAAAAAGCTCTATCTTGGTCTCATCTGTCCACAAAATGTTTTACAAGAAGGATTTTGGCTTACTGAAGTTAATTTTGGCAAAATGTAGTCTTGCATTTTTATGTCTCTGTGTCAGCAGTGGGGTCCTTCTGGGTCTCCTGCCATAGAGTTTCATTTCATTTAAATGTCGACAGATAGTTTGCACAGACACTGATGCTCCCTGAGCCTGCAGGACAGCTTGAATGTCTTTGGAACTTGTTTGGGGCTGCTTATCCACCATCCGGACTATCCTGCGTTGACAACTTTCATAAATTTTTCTCTTCTGTCCACGCCCATGGGTTGCAAACTTCTTGATAATGTTGTGCATGTGGACAAAGGCAAACCTAGATCTCTGGAGATGGACTTGTAACCTTGACATTGTTGATACTTTTCCACAGTTCTCTTCTCCTCTTTCTGTTGCCCATGCTTAGTGTGGCTCACACAGACACACAATGCAAAGACTAAGTGAACCTCTCTCCTTTTTATCTGCTTTCAGGTTTGATTTTTATATTGCCCACCCCTGTTACTTGCCCCAGTTGAGTTTAAAGGTGCATCATATACTTGAAACAATCTTATTTTTCCACAATTTTGAAAGGGTGCCAATAATTGTATCAAGCCCATTTTTGGAGTTTGGTGTGACATTATGTCCAATTTGCTTTTCTTCCTCCTTTTTTTGGTTTAGTTCCAATACAAGCAAAAGGGAATAAACATGTATTACTGCAATCCTTCTCTGTGATATATACTTCATTTTCTAGAAAAATTTCAGGGGTGCCAACATTTATGGCCATGACTATAGATAGATAGATATATAGATATGAGATAGACAAATAGAATAGATAATGATAGATAGATATGAGATAGACAGACAGATAGATATGATATATATATATATATATATATATATATATATATATACCGTATTTATCGGGGTATACCACGCACCGGCCTATAACACGCACCCTCATTTTACCAAGGATATTTGGGTAAAAAAAGTTTTTTACCCAAATATCCATGATAAAATGAGGGTGCGTGTGTGCGCGTGTATACCTCGATATACCCCCAGGAAAGGCAGGGGGAGAGAGGCCGTCGCTGCCCGCTTCTCTCCCCCTGCCTTTCTTGGGGTCTAGAGTGCTGCTGCCGGCCCTTTTCACCCCCTGGTTATCGGCGCCGCTGCCCGTTCTGTCCCCCTGACTATCGGTGCCGGCGCCGATAGCCAGGGGGAGAGAAGCGGCGCCGACAGCCAGGGGGAGAGAAGGGGCAGCGGCACCCATTGCCGGCGCCGCTGCCCCGTTGCCTCCCCCCATCCCCGGTGGCATAATTACCTGAGTCGGGTCCGCGCTGCTCCAGGCCTCCGTCGTGCGTCCCCAGCGTCGTTGCTATGCACGGCGCGGCGCTCTGACGTCATGCGCCGCGCCGTTCAGCGTATAGCAATGACGCCGGGGACGCACGACGGAGGCCTGGAGCAGCGCGGACCCGACTCAGGTAATTATGCCACCGGGGATGGGGGGAGGCAACGGGGCAGCGGCGCCGGCAATGGGTGCCGCTGCCCCTTCTCTCCCCCTGGCTGTCGGCGCCGATAACCAGGGGGTGAAAAGGGCCGACAGCAGCGCTCTAGACCCCAGGAAAGGCAGGGGGAGAGAAGCGGGCAGCGACGGCCTCTCTCCCCCTGCCTTTCCTGGGGGTGTATCGGCGTAGAACACGCACACAGACTTTAGGCAAAAAATTTTAGCCTAAAAAGTGCGTGTTATACGCCGATAAATACGGTATATATATATATATATATATATATATATATATATATATATATATATATATTTCTATATATATAAAACTCAACATGTGTGTGTGTATGTATGTATGTTCCACAAAAACTTCCAAACGGCTAAAGATATTAACGTGAAACTTGGCACAAATGTTACTTATATGTCAACAAAAAACATAGGTTAGGCGGTTTAACCCTTACTCACCCCAATTTGCCAGGGCGGGTTTTATGTTTAAAGTGCCATACAAGTCTATGGGAAATATATGTTACTGCATAACTTCCAAACGGCTAAAGATATTAACGTGAAACTTGGCACACATGTTACTTATATGTCAACAACAAACTTAGGATAGGGAATTTAACCCTTATTCACCCCCATTTGCCAGGGTCAGGGTTATTGTTTAAAGTCCCATACAAGTCTATGGGAAATATTTGCTACTACATAACTTCCAAACGGCTGGATATATTTCGATGATACTTGGTCACATGTTACTTATATGTCCGCTTAAAATATAGGATAGTTAATTTAACCCTTAACTACCACCATTTGTGAGGGTCGGGGTTTTTGTTTAATGTACCATGCAAATCAATGGGAAATGTATGTTCCCACATAACTTCCGTACATCTGGAGATATTTCAATACCTGGTACACATATTACAGGTCGGGATATGAGGATGGGATGGGAGGTAGGGATAGTAGGTTGAGATAGGAGGTCAAGATAGGAGGACGGGATAGAAGGTCGGGATAGGAGGTCGAATTAGGAGGTCGAGATAGGAGGTCTAGATAGGAGGACGGGATAGGAGGTCGAGATAGGAGGTTGAGATAGGAGGTCGAGATAGGAGAACGGGACAGGAGGTCGAGATAGGAGGTCAGGATAGGAGGACGGGATAGGAGGTCTAGATAGGAGGACGGGATAGGAGGTCGGGATAGGAGGTCGAGATAGGAGGTCGAGAAAGGAGGTCGAGATAGGAGGTCGGGATAGGAAGATGGGATAGGAGGTCGGGATAGGAGGTCGGGATAGGAGGTCGAGATAGGAGGAGGGGTTGGAAGATGGGATAGGAGGTCGGGATAGGAGGTCGGGATAGGAGGTCGAGATAGGAGGAGGGGATAGGAGGATGGGATAGGAGGACTGGATAGGAGGACTGGATAGGAGGTCGGGGTATGAGGACGGCATATGGGGTTGGGATATGACAACAATATATGAGGATGGGATATGAAGTCAAAAGCTTCCTCCTTTGATGATTTTCCTCCCCAACAAGGTTGAGGAAGGGAAAACCGGGCAACGCCAGGTATTCAGCTAATATATATATATATATATATATATATATATATATATATATATATATAGATAGATATGACATAGTTAGATAGATCTTAATTTGCTTGAATACCTTACCTAATCTGGAAATACAAGCTGGTTGTAGAAGGAGCTAGCTAGTCATGCACATTGCTGGAATACCTACTAAATGTATCAGAGGAAGTGGTCAGTCCTGGGACAGCTGACTTTCTGTGAACTACAGGATGACATCGTCATAACACGCCTGCTGGGACCCAGACCCTTCTTAGCTCTATCTGTACACTGCTACTGCAATCTCTATGGGATCAGGATATATAGTCATTATACACCTCTTTTCCAGCTCTATCTGCATACTGTTTCTGCTATCTCTATGAGATCAAGATATTTAGTAGAAATACACCTCCCATGAGGTTCACACTTTGCCATTTTATGCAGCATTTTTTTTACTTTTTGACATGATTTTCCAAACATCTTGGCATAAATGGTAATATTTTACTGCAATTGTGCAAATTACAAAACATGTTGATCATGTATAATCTCTGCAAAAACAGCCAAAATGCAGTCAAACTATATGATAAATGCAATAAAAAGTAAATGTACAAACACAGCCTAAAGACGTCAAATCATCATAATACATCTTAAGGTTGGAATTCCTCTGAGGTTTTTCACACAAAAATGCCCCCAAAAATGCCAGAAAAACTGCCAAAATGCAGGAAAAAGCTGTGGCAGTTTTACTGGCAGTTTTTCCTGGTGTTTTTTCTGGTGGGAAAACCTCAGTGGAATCCTAGCCTAATTGTGATTATAGGTCAAATCACTTTCTCCTCATGGCAATATTCCTTTAAAAAACACAATTTGAATAAGAAAATGCATCAATGTGACCTTAACTTGACCCACTTATTAGTCTAATAATTTCACTTGGTTAACCTCCAGCACATACATGAACAGGTGCAGTGATCGAACACTATACCCTCAGCAAGAGGATTCATAGGAAATGTAGGCTACATTACAGAACCACTTTAGTGATTAATTTACATGCCTGCCACATCAGCTAAAATAGGTAAGCAACCAATCAGCTTGCTTCTGTCATTTTGAAAGAGGCCTGTGAAAAATGAAAGAAGTGATCTGATTGGTTGCTATGGGCTACTGCACCTCTCGTCCTCTACATAGGTTTTGATAAATCTCCCACAATGTGTATTTAAGAACCTCTACATTATTCGGCAATTTTAGCCTGGGCTATGTAAGCAAACAAAAAAAATAATAATAATCCTGGAGTGCTTCTTTAATAAGGTTTTGCTCTGATTCATGCGAGGGTGGTGTACAAATTGTAGAGTAAGACTGCAGGTTCGTTGAAACAGTGACCAGGCTGCAGCTCCACTTTATCTGTAACATAGAGCACAATGATAGAAGGTTAGCAAATTTAGAAGGAGCGTTAAAGTAAGAGGATAACATTACACTACAGAGATATTGAAAGGATCATAGCGGGGGCATAGGATCGATTGCAAGATAAAAAGGATGTAGTCCAGCGAGGTGCCATTAAAACGGGAAATTTATCCGGACATGAAGATACAAACAGCACAATGGCACTGCATAGTGTGAACAGGAGCAATTTGTTGAAACGCGTTGGTTCCTGTTCACACTATGTAGTGCCGTTGTGCTGTTTGTATCATCATGTCCGAATAAATTTCCCATTTTAATGCCACCTCCATGGACTACACCATTTTGTTCATGCAGTTGCAAGAGTTAAAGCTGGAGCCCATTGGGGGCATACGATAAATTGTACAGTGGTGATAAAAGGGCAGCTCATTGTATAATAATATGCCGCCATGTAATGGGGTCACACTTCCGGTACCAGCATTATTGATCCCCTCCATGATCTCTTCTGCCACTTCCTTTATGTAAACCTTTCGTAGCCTCTTTTTAATCATTTTCATTACTGGGAATGGTGGTTTCCTAGACAGATATTTAGTGATTCTAGGAAAGGTCACGGCGACCGCCGATCTATACATTTTAATTGCTATATCCAGATTGTCTTCTCTAAATCACAGCATGCAAATGAGTAGCCATAAAGAGAGATGGGAGTCGAGTCTATAAATATAAATCATAAAGATTTCAGCCTCGAAAACCAAGAAGATGGCCTCCAGAAAATGGAAGAACTATGTCCAGTAGATGAAGGACATCAGGGATGGGATCTGGAGCAATGACAATAGGATAACAAAGTAGTGACCATTAACCCAAATGATGCACCATACATGGAGGCTGATGGTAATAATGCATCTATTACTGGGTGGACCTTGGCTTTAATGTTCTTAGAGGTTCTTCTGAAACATTGATGGTGTTGACTAGAGATGTGCGAATTTTTGAAAAAAATGTGTTTCGATCCAAATTTAATTGTAGCAAATTGCTATTAAAATGGCTATTTCTGGACTACAGAGAGCCTCAATAGGGGTGTAGAACACTTTGCCTTGCTGTAACACGCATTGGGTGTGTGCTGGGTTAGTGAAATAATACTGTTATTAAGTAGTTATTGACATGCAGATCAGAGGCATCGCTATTAGAATCACTGTCTCAGAGTGACACAATAACAGAGCCTGGATGTGGCATCAGTATGAGGAGACCATATCGTAGCTGAATGACACAGTGTGGAGGTGGGGGGCAGCATGAGGAGACCATATAGTGCCTGAACGACACAGCATGTAGGTGGCGGCAGCATGAGGAGACCATACAGTGGCTGAATGACACAGCGTGGAGTTGGCAGCAGCATGAGGAGACCATATAGTGGCTTATTGACACAATGTGGAGGTGGCGGCAGCATGAGGAGAACATATAGTGGCTGAATGACACAGCCTGGAGTTGGCGGCAGCAGGAGGAGACCACATAGTGGCTGAATGACACAGCCTGGAGTTGGCGGCAGCAGGAGGAGACCACATAGTGGTTAAATGACACAGCCTGGAGTTGGCAACAGCATGAGGAGAACATATAGTGGCTGAATGACACAGCCTGGAGGTGGTGGCAGCATGAGGAGATTATTTAGTGGCTTAATGACACAGCCTGGAGGTGGCGGAAGCATGTGGAGACCATATAGTGGCTGAAAGACACAGCCTGGAGGTGGCAGGAGCATGAGGAGAACAAAATTGCAATATGACACAGCTTGGAGCTGGCATCAGCATAAGGAGAACATATGTGGCAGAATGAGACAGCCTGGAGGTGACATCAGCACGAGGAGACTATATGGTGGCAGAATAAGACAGCCTGGAGGTGGCATCAGCAGCATCAGGAGTCCTGAAAGTGACCCGGTGACAGAGTGGTGCCGTGAGTGGCAATACCAGTACCTGGTGATGTAGATGGGTGAAAAAAGGAGAACTTGGCATCAGATGTATGGCTTCAGGTGTTTGGCAGGATCAGAATAGTAGCTGAGGCAGAAGAAACGGTCTCTTTTGTAAAAGTGTTAGTGTGCACAAGTAAGTATTGTGGATATGCATTAAGTAAAACGTAACTTTTAATTATATGATTAGGATAAAATATATGAATTCAAAATTTTTGAAACAAAAAGAATGGTGTGCAAAACACACCATGTGCCACCTACACCACTAAGTATTAATGTGATGCAAAGACCTCTAAAATGTGGAAGGGAACAACGTATGGTCCATTGTAACCGGTGAGGGTAAAAACTTCCCCTGTAAGGCCCTACTCTCGCATTATTAATTCCCTTCTTGACAAGTGTTATTCGCCTTAAAAAGGGCGGCCCCACACAGGAACCTCTCCCTATTTCCACCAACAAACACTGCCTTTCCTCGAAAAGGTGGATGGGAACAATGTATTGTCCATTCTAGCAGGTGGGGGCATAAACCTCCTCTGTAAGACCCTAATCTCGCCCAATTAATTCCCTTCTTGGCAAGTGTAATGGCAGTGTTTGTAGGGGGAAATAGGGAGAGGTTCCTGTGTGGGGCCGCCCTTTTTAGGGTGAGTAACACTTGCCAAGAAGGGAATTAATGATGTGAGAGTAGGCCCTTACAGGGCAAGTTTTTACCCCCACCATTACAATGGACCATACGTTGTTCAATTCCACCTTTTAGAGGTCTATGCATCACATCAATACTTGGTGATGTAGGTGGCACATGGTGTTTTTTGCACATCTTTCCTTTTGTTTGATAAAAAAAAAAATTGGGTACATATATTTTATCCTAAGCATATTATTAAAAGTTACGTTTTACGTAATGCATATCCTCAATACTTACTTGTGGTCTGATGCTGATGAATTTCTTTAACTGTGGAGCAGCACCTTAAATATGTTTTGCACTATCCATATTTGTGAAGTGTTGGTGTGGCACCATAGTCGATCTACTCTGATGTATTAGGCATTGGTGAGTGGAAATCCTGGCTGTGGCATGCCTTATTCATCTTCACAAATGTCAGTCTCTCCACATTATTCGTGGACAGACAAGTTCTCCTTGGGGTTACTATGGCCCCCGCCGCACTATGCACCTGCTCTGATGACACACTACTGGCCGAGCAGGACAGCTTTTCCAGGGCAAACTCTGCTGGTTGCGGCCACAAATCAAGTTTGGCTGATCAGAAGTCAGCGGATCTTCAAGGTGAGTTTGCATGGGTATGTCAAGGTATGCCACCACTTGCTGGTTCAGGTCCTGCTCCAGGTCTACCTGCTGCTGTTGAGTTGCTTCACTATGCGGGTGAAGAAAGCTACTCATCACCGACTGTAGACTCAGGCTGCTGCTGATGGAGCTGGTACTGCTCCTCCCACCCCTCCCCTCCCCAGCAGCCATGGCAGTGGAAGGTAAGTGCAGAGGGCAACCCCCCCCCCCAGTTAGATCTGTGAGAGGATGGACGATGGCGCAGATAAGCATCGACCAACTAACTACGTAGGACGTCTCTGTAGTAGGTCAGTTTGTCCTCCCTCTCAGTGGGTGTAAAAAAGGCCACCATTTTGTGCCAATAGTGAGGGTTCAATAAGGTGGAGAGTCAGAAGTCATCCTTCTGCAGAATGGTGACAATTCGGCGGTCACTACGCAAGCGAATGAGCATGCATCGTGCCATTTGTGCAAGTGATTCTGGAGAATTCCAACATGTGGCAACGTCACAAATCAGACTATGCTTGGGGATATCATTCTGATGCTGCAGCTCAAGGAGGGTGTGCTTTGCGGTGTACGAGTTGCTGAAGTGCATGCAAATTGAACACAGGGCGCATGTCCAGGCTTCCTTGTCGCAGCGCAGACAAGATGTTCTTCTTGTTTTTGGTCACCATGGTTCCCATTTCCAGTTTTCCTGGAGTAAGCCACAATTCGATTTCTTGATGAATGACTTTTAGCAGTTCCTCCCCTGTGTGACTCCGTTCGCCAAGGCAAACCATGTGAAGAACAGCGTGACACCGCAGTGGCCTGAATACATGGAATGCTGCAGGGGCACTGAGACTTGTCCATACAGTGGAGGCTGAGGACACGGTGGAGGATGAGGAGGCTGAGTCGCACACTGTCACAGGACCAATGGCCTGAGAGCGTGGAGGCGAAAGCGGCATGACCTGTTCAAGTTGCTGTTGTGGCTGTGCAGGAACCACATTCACCCAGTGGGCCGTAAAGGACATGTATTGTCCCTTATAGTAAGTACAGCTTCACATGTAGGCGCTGCCATTCACAGTGGTACACACTGACAGGCTCAAGGACTGGACCACCTTCTGTTTCATAAAATTGTGCAGGGCTCGTATTGCCTTCTTGGCAAGGAAATGACGGCTTGGGACTTTCCACCTCGGCTCGGCACAAGCCATCAGCTCTCTGAAAGGTGTAGCGTCCACCGCTTGAAAAGAGAGGAACTGCAGCACCAGCAACTTGGACTGGAGCAAATTCAGCTTCTGCACCGTTGGATGAGTGGACACATACTGTTGTCTCTTGGACATGGCTTCTCCGATGGATTGCTGGCAGAATGAGTGATTCGAAGTAGGAGGAGCAGGAGCATCTGGAGAAACAGAAGATGACTATGACATACAGCTCCATTCAGCTGAGGTGGTGGGGCTTTGGCTGGATGAAAAAGGGAGCGGCGTGCCACTAGGTGATGCAGCAGGCTGGACCACCACATCAGAGCCACTGTTCTCCAAGGCCGCTTTATGGTGACGCTGCATATGTTGATACAGGGCCGTGGTGCCAACACTGTGTCCCTGGCCACGCTTCACCTTCTGCCAACACATCTTGCATGTGGCCAGGTTAACATCCTCCGGATGCTTGATAAAAAAAACTTCTACACCACCGAGTAGCTGATTTTCCCACCAAGAGTCAGCACTGATTGACTGGTACTGCCACCGACTCAAGGAACCCCTGTTTCAGTACCTCCCGGGAAGGTAGGCTGCCTCGAAGCAGATAGTCTACCCCGGGCATGTTTGGCTCCAGACTTTCCACTTCTGCCACCATGCTCACTGCCAACCATGCTACCACCTTGTTGGCTCAGCTGCTGCCTCATGGGCAACCTGCAACCCTCTTCTCCTGATGATGATGAAGCCCCTTCTTTCTCCCGGCTCCCAAGTGTGATCGGCTTCATCATCATCGAGTTGTGTCTGCACGTCACTGATGTCCTCCTCAGTTCCTCATCAACAGTGTCTGCTTCAGGAGCCTGAATGCTCACAACACCACCTCCCACACCACTCTCCTCATCACTACTTGCCCGCCTAGCGGAGGAAGCCGCTGATGTCTCCTCCGCTTCTTGCCTGGGCAGTAGCTGCTAACTTTCTTCTAGTGGGTCGTCCTCACTAAATAGTGGAGCTAAACCCACTGCATAAGATGTTTCTGTGGAGGAGGGGACAGCATAGGACAGAGGCGATGGGAGGACAGGGACTGCTCCCAGGCCATGCCAACTGAGGGTTGTGTCTGAGGAACACACTGACTGTTGACTGGGGGTGTCAGATGTCACTTGTGATGAAGTGCATGACCGTTTTAACCAATCGATGATGGCAGATGGGTTGCTGGTCGAGACACGACCGCTAGCTGATACCGGGAGCTCAGGCCTCTCGCTGCGACTCCTCCTGCCACTTGCCCCAAGTCTGCTGCAACTTCTGCCTGATGAATTTAGGCCTCTGCCACTCCTCTGTGCACGTCCTGACACTTCTCTGCCTGATATACTTAGTGCGTATATGAGGGGAGTACAATACGCTCCACTACGCTTTTTGCTGGCCTTTCACAGTATCTAGGCTCTTAAAGGGGCACTCCCATGGAAATCTTTTATTTTTAAATCAACTGGTGTCAGAAAGTTAAACAGATTTGTAAATTACTTCAATAAAAAAAATCTTAATCCTTCCAGTAATTTTTAGGGGCTGTATTCTACAGAAGAAATGCTTTTCTTTTTGGATTTCTCTGCTGTCATGACCACAGTGCTCTCTGCTGACCTCTGCTGTCCCTTTTAGGAACTGTCCAGAGAAGGAGAAAATCCCCATGGTAAACATATGCTGCTCTGGACAGTTCCTAAAATGGACAGCAGAGGTCAGCAGAGAGCACTGTGGTCATGACATCAGATAAATCCAAAAAGAAAAGCATTTCCTCTGTAATATACAGCCCATAAAATGTATTGGAAGGATTAAGATTTTTTTAATAGAAGTAATTTACAAATCTATGGTAAACAAGAGAAAAGATCCAGCAACTCACCGCTGTGATGACCGAACAAATGGAGGCACAAGGAGGAAGCAGGTGGACAGGTGGATGTAACTGGAGGCTCAGAGGCGACTAACCAGTTTGTTTCGTACAGGTGTACGTCATCCGGCCTCTCCAGGGGTGACTGGCTGCTGATAGGCTGCATGCTGCATGTGACTCAGGGTCATCCCGCCGACCCTTGTTCCCGCCTTCCCAGGATTCCTTGTCCCATGTCCTCACATGTGGATCCACCATTTTAGATGCCCTGGAGCCTGAACCTCACTAAATGGAGTTTAATGAAGCGATTCGCGGGATTGAATCACGGTCATATTCGCATTCGCTGCAAATCAAATTTTTCCTGAAATTCGTAACAAATTCGGATTTGTCATATCTGATTTGCTCATCCCTAGTGTTGACCAAAGCGTCAAGGTTGGGAGAAGATGTTAGCAGAGAAGAAAATACAAAGCCACATATAACTTCCAGTGTGGCCACCATGATAGGTGTCTGCACCCTCAGGCTCCTGAGATGTCATTCTGGTTCAGTGCTTGGTCATTGAATGGCTTGGAAGGACCAGTGCCGGAGATAGGTTTAAGTACAGTAGGGTTAGATGACTTGTGAATGCAAGGAAAATGTTTTTTAGTGGACAATTTCAGCCTTGTTATAGACTTATAATAAAAAATAAAGATATTAAATATTGAAATAATAAAATATGATAAAAAAAAAGAAAATATAATAAAATATGTTATGAAAAAATGTATTATTTTTTGAAGGAAAAATATATACTATATAATTAAATAAATTAAATAAATATATTATATAATTAAAAATAACAAAAATTAAACAAACCTAGTTCTCTCCATTGTCCTTTTGCCTGCGGGTAGCTTTTTTTGTATCAATTTTTCTATAGAATTTGGTGCCATCTGAACTGACACTTTCTTCCTTTATTCACAGGATGTGCATTTGTGAAATATTCATCACATGCGGAAGCACAGGCAGCCATTAATGCCCTTCACGGAAGCCAGACAATGCCGGTGAGTAGCCAATTTTGGTGATTCCCAGTAGTGAGCAGACGTCCCTGCTGATATTCTGTACAGTATAAATACAGGGATACCTTAGACACTATTTACTTTACATTCATGCTGAAAGCTTCATATAATGCTTTTACTGTATGTGCTACCCAGTTGGCCATGGTGGGCATTAACCACTGTTCATGACTGTATTATATACTGATCCATGTCCTGGTGTGGCAAACCGTCTGTGCAGAAACCCTGATGCCATTGCTGTTCACATCTTCCTTTATCTGCTGTAATTTTTTCTATGTATTATAAGTGATCAATGTTGTATCCGATTGGCTATGGATGCATCTCTTTGTGTTATGCACTATTGGTGTTGCTATCATTTCTTCATTGTTACATTCGCTATTCATTATGTAGTATCTTTTTTATATCTTGTTCTACCATAGTTTCAGGGTTTCTTTGTATCTTGCTCTGTTCTGGATCCTCTTTGTACACTGCTCAAAAAATAAAAGGTAACACAAAGATTAAACATCCTAGATCTGAATGAATGAACTAATCATATGAAATACTTTCATCTTTAAATAGTTGAATGTGCTGACAACAAAATCACACAAAAATTATCAATGGAAACCACAATACAGGCTGATCCAACTTTGATGTAATGTCCTTAAAACAAGTAAAAATGAGGCTCAGTAGTGTGTGTGGCCTTCACGTGCCCGTATGACCTCCCTACAACACCTGGACATGCTCCTGATTAGGTGGCGGATGGTCTCCTGAGGGATGTCCTCCCAGACCTGGACTAAAGCATCCGTCAACTCATGAACAGTCTGTGGCGCAATGTGGCATTGGTGGATGGAGCGAGACATGATGTCCCCGATGTGCTCAATCTGATTCAGGTCGGGGGAACGGGTGAGCCCGTCCATAGCATCAATGTCTTCCTCTTGCAGGAACTGCTGACACACTCCAGCCACATGAGGTCTAGCATTGTCTTGCATTAGGAGGAACCCAGGGCCAACCGCACCAGCATATGGTCTCACACGGGGTCTGAGGATCTCATCTCGGTACCTAATGGCAGTCAGGCTACCTCTGGCAAGCACATGGAGGGCTGTGCGGCCCCCCAAAGAAATGCCACCCCACACCATTACTGACCCACCGCCAAACCGGTCATGCTGGAGGATGTTGCAGGCAGCAGAACATTCTCCAAGGCGTCTCCAGACTCTGTCACGTCTGTCACATGTGCTCAGTGTGAACCTGCTTTCATCTGTAAAGAGCACAGGGCGCCAATGGCGAATTTGCCAATCTTATTGTTCTCTGGCAAATGCCAAACCGTCCTGCATGGTGTTGGGCTGTAAGCACAACCCCAACTGTGGACATTGGGCCCTCATACCACTCTCATGGAGTCTGTTTCTGACCATTTGAGTGGACACATGCACATTTGTGGCCTGCTGGAGGTGATTTTGCACGACTCTGGCAAGAGAAGTGGTCTGTGGTCCCCACCTGCAGAACCGCTCCTTTATTGGGGGTATCTTGTTAATGCCTATAATTTCCACCTGTTGTCTGTTCCATTTGCACAACAGCATGTGAAATTTATTGTCAATCAGTGTTGCTTCCTGAGTGGACAGTGAGATTTCACAGAAGTGTCATTGATTTGGAGTTACATTGTGTAGTTTAAGTGTTCAATTTATTTTTTAGAGCAGTGTATCTTGTGCTATCTATAGTTCTGGATCCTCTTTGTATAATGCAGGGTTTACTAATCAGGGTGCCACCAACTGTTGCAAAACCACAACTCCAAGCATGGCCAGACAGCCTTTGGCTGTCCGGGCATGTTAGGGTTGTAGTTTTGCAACAGCTGGAGGCACCCTAGTTGGAAAGCACTGGTATGCTGATTTTTCCAAGGTACTGGATCCTTATTCTATAGTGTACTGGTACTGGTACCTCATTATATTGTAACCTGTCCATAGTGTTAGATGATTTTTGTTTAGTGCTTTGTCCATGCATTCTCATTATAATATGTGCTATTTATGGTGTGGTATTCTCTTTTGATCTTTTTCTACCCATGATGTTATATACTCTGTGTATTATGCACTATCCATGGTGCTGTATACTCTGTGTATTATTTACTATGCATGGTGCTGTATACTCTGTGAATTATGCACTATCCGTGGTGCTGTACACTCTGTATTATGCACTATCCATGGTGCTGTATACTCTGTATTATGCACTATCCGTGGTGCTGTACACTCTGTGAATTATGCACTATCCATGGTGCTGTACACTCTGTGAATTATGCACTATCCGTGGTGCTGTACACTCTGTGAATTATGCACTATCCGTGGTGCTGTACACTCTGTATTATGCACTATCCATGGTGCTGTATACTCTGTATTATGCACTATCCATGGTGCTGTATACTCTGTGTATTATGCACTATCCATGGTGCTGTATACTCTGTGTATTATGCACTATCCATGGTGCTGTATACTCTGTGTATTATGCACTATCCATGGTGCTGTATACTCTGTATTATGCACTATGCATGGTGCTGTATACTCTGTATTATGCACTATCCATGGTGCTGTATACTCTGTATTATGCACTATGCATGGTGCTGTATACTCTGTGTATTATGCACTATCCATGGTGCTGTATACTCTGTATTATGCACTATCCATGGTGCTGGACCCTCTTTATATTATGCTCCATGGATGGTGCTGTATACTCTGTATTATGCACTATCCATGGTGCTGTATACTCTGTATTATGCACTATCCATGGTGCTGTACACTCTGTATTATGCACTATCCATGGTGCTGTACACTCTGTATTATGCACTATCCATGGTGCTGTATACTCTGTATTATGCACTATCCATGGTGCTGTATACTCTGTATTATGCACTATCCATGGTGCTGGACCCTCTTTATATTATGCTCCATAGATGGTCCTGCATCTTATTGGTTTAATGTGCTTTCCACGATGCTGTATCCTCTTTCGTATTCTGTGACTACAGAACAATATACATTATATATAGCACAATTACATCTGTATATGAATAGTTATAGTTCTGTAAATATTGCGCACTGTACATGGTCCATGAGGCTGAAGCAGTTTTACAGCAAACGCAGTACAGACGGTGCTATATCTTCATTTTACTATACACTTCCCATTGTGCAGTAACCGCTCTATACTTCTTGCTGTCTATAGTTCTGTACTGCGCGCTCTCTATGATATGACACATGATTTGTCGTAGGTGGGCTCTCAAAGTCTGCTCTTCAAATCTAACCGAATTCTAACCTTAAGGCCCTGTTCACATGTTAAGGGTTATGTTACACCTTCTCCTAAATTCTGACAAAATCTGCTGACATGCCACAGCTAATGCAAGTGAGTGGTGCGGATTCCTTGAAAAATCATCATTGCATTTACCAACAAATTCTTGCAACTTTTGAATATGGTTTAATTTTGTTACAATGTGTCAGGTCTCGGCTTGCTGCCAGTTCTGACCTAGTCCTGCTTAATTAAACAGCAGAGGGTCTGTTACAGTGTGTCAGTACAGCTGGACTTGAGAGAGATCTGCACTGTCAATGCGTTTAGCTCACCAGGAATATTTGCTCTGATACACTGTAACAAAACTGCAGATGCTGTGACTTCTTCATTTAATGGGAGAAGCTTAGAAGAGAAATCACAAAGTCCTGTCTGAAAGAGTGAATTATTCTCTATAAAACGTTGACTCTCACATTCGTAAAAATACATATATATATATATATATATATATATATATATATATATATATATACAGTACAGACCAAAAGTTTGGACACACCTTCTCTTTCAGAGTTTTCTTTATTTTCATGACTATGAAAATTGAAGATTCGCACTGAAGGCATTAAAATTATGAATTAACCCATGTGGAATTATATACATAACAAAAAGTGTGAAACAACTGAAAATATGTCATATTCTAGGTTCTTCAAAGTAGCCGCCTTTTACTTTGATTACTGCTTTGCACACTCTTGGCATTCTCTTGATGATTTTCAAGAGGTAGTCACCTGAAATGGTTTTCACTTCACAGGTGTGCTGGTGTGGAGGAGGAGGTGTGATGGTGTGGGGGTGTTTTGCTGGTGACACTGTTGGGGATTTATTCAAAATTGAAGGCATACTGAACCAGCATGGCTACTACAGCATCTTGCAGCTGCATGCTAGTCCATCCGGTTTGCGTTTAGTTGGACCATCATTTATTTTTCAACAGGACAATGACCCCAAACACACCTCCAGGCTGTGTAAGGGCTATTTGACCAAGAAGGAGAGTGATGGGGTGCTGTGCCAGATGACCTGGCCTCCACAGTCACCGGACCTGAACCCAATCGAGATGGTTTGGGGTGAGCTGGACCGCAGAATGAAGGAAAAAAGGGCCAACAAGTGCTAAGCATCTCTGGGAACTCCTTCAAGACTGTTGGAAGACCATTTCAGGTGACTACCTCTTGAAGCTCATCAAGAGAATCAGTGTGCAAAGCAGTAATCAAAGCAAAAGGTGGCCAGAACCTAGAATATGACATATTTTCAAACTTTTTTGTTATGTCTATAATTCCACTTGTGTTAATTCATAGTTTTGATGCCTTCAGTGTGAATCTACAATTTTCATATTAATGAAAATAAAGAAAACTCTGAATGAGAAGGTGTGTCCAAACTTTTGGTCTGTACTGTATATATATATATATATATATATATATATATATATATATATAATTATTTTATTACTTTTTTTTTTAGAAGGGATGCCAATATGCTTCCACATGCATAGTTCATGACTATTGGCATCAGGCTGCACAGAGCCGAGATGTGTTTGCTGTGATGTTGTGCTATAATAATTTTAATGGCAAACTATGTGCTTTATTTGGCACTGCATCTACGCCTGATGGCTTGGTGTATTGCCAAGGCAACTGGTACTTTAGAATTATATGTAAGGTGTGCGACAAGTAATGAGAGGATTCCATGGCTACAGACCGATCGCTTCCAGCATGCTGGGAGTAGTAGTTGTGTGGCAGTTCAAGTGGCAACTTCGCTTTTGATAATTGATCTCCAAACGGTTTTGCAACACTACAACTCCCAGCATGCCCAGACAGCCGTTGGCTGTCCGGGCATGCTGGGAATTGTAGTTTTGCAATAGCTGGAAGCCACCATTCTTTTGTCATATATAAATCTTTTGTTTTTATAAGGAACGCCCCTCTATATTCCTGTCAGGTCTCAGGCTCCTCTATATACCAGGCTGTCAGGATTATTGCTGCTCTGCGCTTTCTTCTTCACACAACATATGTTCCTTCCCAGTTTATAAGAAAAGAGAAAACTTTTTTTAATGAGACTTTCATCCACCCTGCCAGATAAACACTCCATTTCCTTGCAGGAAACAATTGCGCGCACCCACACACAATACATGCTAAATGTATTTATGATGTTCTCCAGTATGCCCATACACATTAGATGGAAGGCTGACAGACTCAGGACCGCTGTATCTAGTGTGTAGGGCAATAGTTCCCAACCGGGGTGCCTCCAGCTGAGGCAAAACTACAACTTCCAGCATGTCCGAACAGCTATTGGCTGTCCGGACATGCTGGGTGTTGTAGTTTTGAAACAGCTGGAGGCACTTTGGTTGGGAACCACTGGTATAGGTGGACCTCCCAACTTCCCCCCAACATGTCAGAGACACCAAGGATCGAGTATTTTGGATTTCAGCTTGCCCACTTAGAGATAGACATAGGATAGATGGATAGATATGAGATAGATAGATATGTTAAATAGATAGATAATTTAAAAATGTTCTTTCTATCTATATATCTATATCTATTTCATATCTATTTTAAACTATCTATCAATTGATCTATCTATTTATCTGTCTATCTATCTATCTATCTGTGATGACATGGGGGTGCTAGGAATTCCTAATCACTTTGTGACGCCAGGGCACCGTTAGCCTATACACGGTCCAAGGTTGGAGACAGCATCTCCTGGGCCAAACACTGGGAGTAAAGAAGCACACCGATGTTGGGTTACAGATAACTGACTTTTACTGAGCTGGGTGCAGATGTTATTACACGTAAACAGTATAGTGCAGAGTGGAGAGGATGCAATGTAACCACTTGGGAGCCCTGTTGCCTTGCTGGTACTTATGGAGCTTTTCACCCAATAGATTAATACTTACTTATTATGAGACTGAAGATTCTTCCAGGTCGCGTTCTGACAAGGTCCTGTAGCTTTCTCTGCCAGGTCTTGAATTTCCTCTATACGGGGGGGGGGGGGGGGGGGGTCCTTGCAGAATGGTTGGATAGGATTTGAGAAGAGATTTGTTCTGGACTTCCCTCAGAGCTTCTCCACACACAACTCACACCTTTACCACACTGCACTCCGCTCTCAACTGGGGCAACTCCTCCCCCACTACACTATAAAGCTCACAATTTAGGGGTTCCCATTGGGCAGGCAGGGTCACATGGGTTTACACTGCTCCTCTGCTCTTAAAGTGCAACTGTCACCACGGTACAGGTAGGGAGGTGCAGTTACCATTGCATAGAGCAGAATGTGCAGTAAATGTGAGTGCTTTTACTCACATTCGCCGCGGTCTGTAAAGGAAAATTCTTACTTTATTCTGATGGGCCGGCTGACTCCCGCAGTGGCACGCCTCCTCTCCACCTCCTCTCTGTTCTTAGCATGGAGCGCTGCACATCAATCATGAAGGATCAGCAAGATTTACATACAGCGCTCCATGCTAAGAGCAGAGAGGAGGTGGAGAGGAGGCGTGCCACTGCGGGAGTCGGCCGGCCCATCTGACTGTGGCCCGGCATCAGAATAAAGTAAGAATTTTCCTTTACAGACCGAGGCGAATGTGAGTAAAAGCACTCGCATTTACTGCACATTCTGCTCTATGCAATGATAACTGCACCTCCCTACCTGTACCGTGGTGACAGTAGCGCTTTAAAGGTACAACACATATAAATAACAAGTTTTACAGTGCATATAAGAAACATCATTAACATTTGGTAAAGTGCTCAAACATATTAAATATGCCAACCAGTCTCTTAGTAGGCCCGAGGAGATCCGCAGCGCATAGGACAGTCTTTTGTGCTGGGACATCACATATAGTTACATAGTTACATAGTTAGTACGGTTGAAAAAGACATATGTCCATCAAGTTCAACTAGGGAATTGAAGGGTAGGGGTGTGGCGCGATATTGGGGAAGGGATGGGATTTTATATTTCTTCATAAGCATTAATGTTATTTTGTTCCAGGAATGTATCTAACCCTGTTTAAAAGCTATTAATTTTTCCTGCTGTGACCAGTTCCTGAGGTAGACTGTTCCATAAGTTCACTGTTCTTATGGTAAAGAAGGCATGTCATCCCTTGAGACTAAACCTTTTCTTCTCCAGACGGAGGGAGTGCCCCCTCGTCCTTTGGGGGGGTTTAACCTGGAACATATCTATCTATCTCATATCTATCTATCTATCTATCTATCTATCTATCTATCTATCGATACAGAACACCCAGGTGTTCATGGTCACATATTAATGAGATAAAGCACTAGTGGTAATATAGGTATAGATGCTGGAATTGTGTAGACTACTTATCACATCGGGCAGGGAATAGTGCAGCCCTGAGCTCACCCAGACCCCTTTCCCTGCCTACTTGCATATCGATGAGGAGAGGACTTATCTCTATCAGCAAGCTGAAATCCAAAATGTCCCTAACATCTGCTGCATGCTGGAAGTTGCACTTTTGCTACAGCTGGAGGCACCCTGGTTAGGAAACACTGCTCTATCGGGTGTTGTTTCTGCTATATGTGTCAATATGTGTACAGCACACCTAGTGGCTGTCATGTGAACTGCAGCCTGTTGAGAGGTTAAACAATATTAAATTGCCATTGGTGCTATTTTGCTAGAAATCGGTGGTCAGGGTGGACACCCCTGTACAGGGAAGGTGTTTTGCATCTATTGTGTCCAGTATCAAACTTGGAGAAACTTTTTACCTGCCAGGTAGACACAGGGCATTGATATTCCATAGCAGCCATTGGCGATAACTCTGGTCCTCATTACGATATGTGTAGAGCACTCCATTAGGCGCTCTGTACGCAGTCATTGTACCAGGCCTTGGAAAAACAACCAGAACATATTCAATAAAACAGAAAAGTAATCAGGAGTACAAAGAGTCTCCTTGAAGACAGTGGCACCTCCGAGTCACACATGGCTGCGTGCAACAAAAGCAGAACATATTTTGCGAAAAACAAGACATTATCAAGCGCTCAACGCGAGTGACTGGCCCAGCTGCTTGGCAGCTGCCGGGACGGTGCTCGCTTCAACCCCCCCCCCCTTCCTATTTCTGAACCTGGAGACTCGAGCAGCCGAGGGACGGGCAATGAGCGGAATGCTAATGATCCTCCCTGTACCCTGGAGGTCGGTCCTGAAGGGGGGGAACGTTCTGTCACTTCTACAGGTGTAGGATGAATTCCTCCAAATGAATCTGTCTACAGATTGTCAGCGCCGGCTCCTCCACTCATTGCCCATGGTACCAACAGGCGTGTGTCTGTGCATGCATGTGTGAAATTACCAGGAGAGCGTTCTTCATCTGTCACTTTACAGGTGCCGTAAATTCACACACACACAACTTCGCTGCAATGAGAGATTTCCATCAAGCCTGGGATTTGTGTTTTTTTTTTTCTTTTTTTTTTGGCTAAAAAATTTCTATTTCTATGAACAACATACATTGTTTTGTGATGAAACAGATTTAGCAAATCTAAAGTTTTTTTTTTTTTAAACATTTACTGTATATACTTTTTTTTTGCAACTTTCTAATAG
The DNA here is from genome assembly GCF_029499605.1 of Hyla sarda. Lineage (NCBI taxonomy): Eukaryota > Metazoa > Chordata > Amphibia > Anura > Hylidae > Hyla > Hyla sarda. Next base: position 561,036,577 of record NC_079189.1, on the reverse strand, counting down.
ACATTAAGGTGTTTTGGCTAAAAATGTTATAAATAAAAAAAATTGGTAAATTAAACTAAATAATTAAATACTAATAAAGAAAAATATTTACCTAGCCCCAGTTCCCACTGATCCCCCATAGTTCCCATTCGTCCCATGATCTTCTTTATTCTTCCATCTTGGAGCAGGACCTGCCCACTGAGCCGATCACGGTGAGAAGCGGTGTGACACTATTCTTATTTCTATGAACAACATAAATGTACTGTGAGGAGACAGATGTAGCAGGTCTAAAGTTTAGCATTTTCTTAAGATTTAATGTATATCAAATTTTTGTGACTTTTTTATAGACCTTAGGGCGATTTGCCAAAAAAAATAAAAATAGAATAAATAAATATTTATAATAAAAAAAATCTAAATATACACTCCTATCCCCAGTTCCCACTGATCCCCCATGGTTCCCGTTCGTCCTCTGATCTTCTGTCTTCTCATTCCATCCTCATCCTGTCATAGTCTGAAGCCATGTGACATTTCAGCCAATAGTTGGATGAGCAAGTCCTGCAATAAGTGCTCACATCAAGAAGGAAGGAAGACAGAAGATCGAAGGACTGGACAGAGGCAAACTGGACCAGCAGGAGACTGGGGTTAGGAAAGTATAGAAAGTTTTTTACATTTTCGCAAACTAACAAAAGAAAAAACACTGGCGCTGATTGGGTATTTTATTCTCAATTGCAGCTAAGTGAATGGTGGGTAGGACGCCTATATACCAACCCAAGAGAGAATAGAATAAAGCAATAATTTTAGTCAAAAAGTCATCTGAACTCGTCTGATGGAGGGACCGGCCGACTGTATAAAGTGTATGGGGACCCCCAACAGGTGATATCAGAGGAGTAAAAGATGGAACATGTTGAATTTCAACTTCCTGATGCTTTTTAAGTGAAGTCATAAAATTTGCCCCAATTTTGGCACAAAATTTTGCTCTACAAAGATGCTCCAAATCTGCCACACAACACACACAACTGTGATCTATCTGGAGCAGCCTTCTCCCCGATTCCTGCATATATACCTTTATGATGGTGCAACCTTAAAAAAACAACTAGTGCTTTAACTCAACAAGGCCGTCATCATGACACCTGTATGCTCTGTTTGGTGATTTTATAACAGACTCCAGCTCTGGATAAACTTTTATCCTAAGGGTATGTTCACATGGGGTAATGTCGCACAGAGAATCTCTGTGCAAACATTTCCCTGACAGCGGAGCGCCAGCAGAACGTGTTGGCACTAGGACCACTCGGAAATGCACCATCTCATAGAAAGCAATGCATTTCCATGCAGGGTCCGCAAAAAGAATAGACATGAATTTCCAGATGTTTCTGGAATGTGATGTGAACAGTGCAGCAGAATCTCATTGGAATCAATAAAACTTTGCTTATAGGGGATAATTGCCTGATTAGGGTCTAGGTCCAACTGCTGGGACTCCTTGTGATCTCCTCTATGGGGCCCCGTCTACCTACCTGTCCTCGACATGCCACCTTCCTGGACAAGTGCAAGTGATGGCTCGCTCAGCCAATCACCAGCCGCAGCAATGTCTCGCCGGTGATTGGCTAAATGGGCAATCCCTTATGCAGGTGGGGGTTGGAGTGTGCTGAGGATGGGTAAGTAGCCAGGGTCCCCTTTAATTTTACTTAAAACTAGACTAGATAATCAGAGCTGCTCCAAATAGATCGCAGTGTTGTGTGTGTGGTATTGATTCGGTACATCTTTGTTGACCTAATTTAGAGCACAATTCTGTGCCAAAATTGGGGCAAATTTTCCGACTTCTCTTAAAAACGATCAGGCAGTTGAGATCCAACATGTCCCATGGCATGAACCAGCAACAGTGGGGGAAGGAGGTTTGTGTTGATTGTGCTGGGAGTTGTTGTCTTGCAACAGCTGGAAGGACACCATTTGGAAAATGCTCCTTTAGACAGTAAGCCGGTCCCACCATCAGATGGGTTCGGATGACTTTTGACTAAAAGTATGGGTAGGGCTTGAAGTTAGAGACAAGATCCAACCCCCCTCTCTAAGACCGTATATGGTGATGCAATGTCTCTGGAGAGCTGAAGACAACACACACTAACAATGAGAGGAATACACAACTTCCTGTGAATCAGGCAAACCATGCTAATGCCAGTACAGTTTGTGATAACATTGTGTTAGTAAGTTATATGTTTTGGGGTGACGTATGTTACCAAATATTATAGTCTTGGAAAAACTTATTTTCATTTAGATCTACCAGCTTCAAGATCAGAAGCTCAATCTTTATACACCGTCTTATTACAGTAACCCCTGAAACTCCCATTTATCATAACACTGAACAAGGCCCCTTTGATGTCCACATTAATAGCAAGCTTGACCTGTCTAAAAAGCCAATAAAGTTAGTGGAGCTCTAGCCCTTCTAATAGGCCTGGTCCTGCCTCTCTACTGGGGAGAAGGAAATAATGTTATTGGAGCACTTACCTGACAAGTTAGCCTGGCCCTGCCTTATTTAAGTACAAAGTTCTGAAACTACAATATCCCTTTAGTAGGACCGAGCTTGTTCAAGCTGTGGTGCCTGTTGCCCATCCAGTCAACTGGTGCGCGATCGACTCTGTCACCAAATATTATAGTCTTGTAAGATCTCCTTTAACCCTATTCGTTGGGATCTGCCAGCTTCAAGATCAGCAGCTCAGTCATTATACATTGTCTTCTTACAGTACCTGCTTAAGCCCCCACTTATCATAACCTTGGACAAGGCCTCTTTGATGTCCACACTAGATAGCAAGCTTGACCAGTCTAAGAAGCCAGGATTGTATACAAAGTCTTCTCTCTCCCCCTCCCCCCCCCCAATCAATAAAGCACAACAATGGGCAATAATAGTGTCGCCTTACGTCTTATCAGCCCCGAACAAAGACGCAGCCTGAGCCGCTGATTTTTTATTTTCTGACGTTATTGACACAACCTGCTTATCAGTGTCCGTCGCATTATCTTACAGAAATACAACAGCGACTGGGACTTTTTCTCCTTCTGAGTGTCAATACCCATCTTTCTGGACCCTCTTGATCCACTCCACAGAGTTGGGCACAGGCGCTATATAGATATATACTGTATAAATATATATATATATTATAATAATTTTGAGCTCAGAACTGGAGTAGATTCATGTAAATGGGAAGCAGTGGGGCTTGTAATTACATTTGTGTACACTTTCATAAATTGCCGGGAAACATCAAAGCCCGGATAGAAGGTTGCCGTCCTCTTTCTTCCCTTCTTCTGTTAATTGAACAGTTGATGTGTGGAAGGAGACTGTTGGCTATAGAGAAGACTATTTACAGACCCGCTGACAGCTGTACTGTGAAAATTAACAGGAACCGTGCTGCCGGTGTCACAGTTCACCGCCGTCAGAGGGGGGGCCACATTTGCTTTAAATTAGATTCTCATAATTTTTAATCTTACCTTTTTTTCTCCTATAGATTAATCTGGGAAAGGCTCTTGCATTGAAGGTTGTAATAGCAACATCTTTGTATGTGACCGTGCTGTGGAGCTCTCCCAAAGCAGTACAATTGTAAAACCTGGGATCACTATGCAGCCTATGTAGAGAGGAGGCCCAAACACATATTCACTACCCCCATTACTACCTTTTCCCCTTTGCTTTGTCCCATTCTTCTTCACAGCAACTCAAGCCTAGTCCTGCTTCTCTACTGAGGGTAAGGAAATAGAGTTGCTGGAGCACTGACCTCTGTAGTGAGCCTGTTAGTAAATGGCTAGACTCTCTAGTGTACTGTCCCCCCCTCCCCCCTCTAGTGTACTGCCCCCCCTCCTCCCTCTAGTGTACTGCCCCCCCATCTACTGAGGGAAGGAAGTTGAGTTAACAGAGATCTGACCAGTCTAGTGAGCCTGGTCTTGCCTCTCTACAGAGTAGAATGATGTAGAGTTAGTGGAGCACAAGCCTCTCTAGTGAGCCTAGTGTGGCCTCTCTACTGAGGATTAGGAAGTAGAGTTACTGGAGCACAAGCCTCTCTATTGACAGGAAGGAAATAGAGTTAGTCAAGCACTAGCCTCTCTAGTGAGCCTGGTCTTGCCACTCTACTGAGGGGCCTTCCTGCCCAGTATCACATTCACCGCTGCTTTAAAGGGGTACTCCAGTGGAAAACATCTTTTTTTAGCAACTGAGGCCAGAAAGTTAAACAGATTTGTAAATTACTTCTATTAAAAATATTAATACTTCCAGTACTTTTTAGCAGCTGCATACTACAGAGGAAATTATTTTCTTTTTTTTTTACTACTTTTCTGTCTGTCCCCAGTGCTCTCTGCTGACACCTCTGTCCATGTCAGGAACTCTCCAGAGCAGCATAGGTTTGCTATGGGGATTTTCTCCTGCTCTGGTCAGTTCCTGACATGGACAGAGGTGTCAGCAGAGAGCACTGGAGACAGACAGAAAAGAAATCCAAAAAGAAAAGAATTTACAAATCTGTTTAACTTTCTGGCACCAGTTGATTAAAAAAAAATGTTTTTCACCACAGTATCCCTTTAAGGTTGGGTCCTCTGGGTTGTTCCTCACATCAAAGCATTACCCTTCCAGACAATAGACAGCCACCCCAGGCTACTTACAGGCAGCAATATCACAGTACCCTGGCTCTATGATGAGGGAAAGGAATAAAAGCTTGGTGCTGCCTTTCTCCTGACTAGAAGAAAGTAGAGTTAAAGGGGTAATCTGGTGGAAAACTTTTTTTTTAATCAACTGGTACCAGAAAGTTAAACAGATTTGTAAATTACTTCTATTAAAAAATCTTAATCCTTCCAGTACTTATTAGCTGCTGAATACTACAGAGGAAATTCTTTTCTTTTTGGAACACAGTGCTCTTTGCTGACATCACGAGCATAGTGCTCTCTGCTGACACCTCTGTCCATTTTAGGAACTGTCCAGAGCAGCATATGTTTGCTATGGAGATTTTCTCTAAAATGGATAGAGATGTCAGCAGAGAGCACTGTGCTCTCTGTTCCAAAAGCTAAAGAATTTCCTCTGTAGTATTCATCAGCTAATAAGTACTGGAAGGATTAAGATCTTTTTTAATAGAAGTAATTTACAAATCTGTTTAACTTTTTAGCACCAGTTGATTAAAAAAAAAAAAAAAAAAAAAGGTTTTCCACCGGAGTACCCCTTTAAAGGAGCACAAGCCTTTCTAGATAGCATGGCCCTTTCTACTCAGGAACAGGAAGTGGAGGGAGTGGAGCTCTAGTTTCTCTTCTAAGGGGATAGAAGAATAGTTGGTGGTGCTCTAGCCTCTCTAGTGAGCCTGGTCCTGCCCCTTGTCTCTCTCCAGTTCTAAGCCTGCCTAGGATCACATTCACCAATGCTGCTTTGAGGTCTGGTTCTCTGGGCTATTTCTCATACCAGAGCATTCTCTTTCCAGCCAAAAATTTAGACAGCAACATATGCTATTGATACCTTGGCTTTGCTATAGCAATATGTTTGCATGATGCACAACAAGTAGAGCTGCTTAGCATTAAAGGGGTACTCCAGTGAATTATTATTTTGTTTTAATCAACTGGTGCCAGAAATTTGTAAATTGCTTTTATTAAAAAATCTTAACCCTTCCAGAACTTCTCAGCTGCTATATGCTCCACAGAATTTATTTTCTGTCTGACCACAGTGCTCTCTGCTAACACCTCTGCCTGTTTCAGGAGCTGTCAAGAGCAGGATAGGTTGCTATGGGGATTTTCTCCTGCTCTGGACAGTTCCTGTCACGGACAGAGGTGTCAGCATAGAGCACTGTGGTCAGACAGAAAAGAAATGTAAAAAGAAAAGAACTTCTTGTGGATCCTACAGCAGCTCAGAAGTTCTGGAAGGGTAAAGATTTTTTAATAAAAGTAATTTACAAATATGTTTATTTTTTGGGGGCTGGACAACCACTTTACGGAAAAAACATGTTGAAAAACCAAATATCTAAAATTAGATATATGTTTCACAAGCAAACTATAGAAATATTTAATGCTAAGCATCTCTTTTTGTGGTGCATCGGACACAAGTAGCGTAACTTATTGTGATATCACTGTCTGTAAGTAGCTTTGACTGGCTCGGTTTTGGCTGGAAAGGGAATCCTCTGAGCCCAGAGAACCCAACCTCAAAGCAGCATTGGAGATGTACGGAGGATGCCCAGAACTTAAGAGTGACAGGAAGCAGGACCAGGCTCACTGGAGAGGTTAGAGCTTTACCAACTCTTCTTTCATACCCTTAATAGAGAGACTAAAGCTCCACCAACTCTTCTTCCATCCCCTCAGTAGAGAGGCTAGTGCTCCACCAAGTATTCTTATATCCCCTCAATAGAGAGGCCAGAGCTCCACCAACTCTCATTCCATATCCTCAGTAGAGAGGCTAGAGCTCATATCTCAGGAAAAGACGGGTGCATCAAGAAACTGTAAAAAAAAAGTGTTTAATAATAATGCAATCTCATTTTGGGGGTAACATTTTTGGCAACAAGTCTGCTTAAGACATGATATAGGGAACTAGAATTTACGGAGTGTAACAGACATATGAGGTTTAGAAGACAGGGTTTGGCAAATGATTGATGGGGGAAGGTAGGGTTCCATTCTTAAGCTATGACCTTCTTTTACTTGGCTGATCAGCCTGATAGTAGTTTGTTCATCATAAATAAATGTACCCAATGTGTATAGATGGAATGACCCCACCCAGACCTGGAACGATTACTTGCGACACCTGTAGAGCGAGGCCAACATACGTGTCGAAATGTCTTGTGATCAGGAACTCAAGGGTTAATTGTCATCATTGCCAACTCGTGTTTATGTGTAGACAGAACCATTAGTGGCGTCTTATTTCAGCTGCGTTTCCTTAATTTCGGCTGCATGAGCGGCACAGGACAACTTTTTTAATTTTTTTCCCTTGCCCGTGCCCATTGTTTTATAAATGAGCTCATAAATCAGTTGTTGCTAGGCCGGAAATAAAGTGCCAGGCAGCCAGGCTCCCTGACAGGGGGTATGAATCATCCAGGCACAGAAGATGGCCTTTTGGGGATGAAGTGCTCATCTGCAGCGTTTTTTTTTTTTTTGTGTTATTTTTCTCTTCCCTCTCCAGTCACATCTTTTGTAACAGGGCAGGCAGCTGGCAGGACAGCTAAAAGCCCCTGAGGGACCCGGCAGGCTTCACTCTATGTCTCTCTTCTCTCCAACTGTTTTGTGCCATCGTATTCATTACCTCCATATGGGATGAGAGGGAGAGACTGACAACCAGACTCGCTGCCCAGACAAAAAGCAACTAATTGGTCCTTTAATGTCTTTTTATGAGTCTGGCGAAAAGCTGGGTGGGCAGGAGACGGGCGAATAAGGTATACACTAAGCTACAAAAATATGCAAATTTTATTTTTTTTAAATAAATAAGTCATAAGAACTTTAAAAACAACATTCGATGGTGTCCTTAAAGCAGTTATCCACCATAAGATGATTTAATTACTTGCCTGCCAGAACTGGGTATTTCCTGTTGGATTTTGTTCTCTAAACTACACATCCCACAGTTCCATGCTTGTAAGTATGAGGTCACTTTCCTTCCTCCTACACATCAGCAACCCCACCCATTGAAACACAGTGTTTTCTAATCAGGAGGCCTACAGCTGTTGCAAAATTGAAGCAGGATAGGCTCCCTCTGATCACCTGACTAGTGATGTCAGGTCTCGACGCACTGCAACCTGGGAAATCCCGAGACATGAATAATTTTGTATGCTGTTAAAAATAAATATTGGGGCGATAATCACAGAATAATTGTGAGACCACTGTCACACACAGGTACAGACACTATCTTATGTACCACACTAACTTTACAGCTCCTGTAGCAAAATCAAATAAAATGAATTCCTGGAATACCCCTTTAAAAAATGCATTGTTCAGCTTGCAACAGTTTCATTGTTAGCTTTAAAGTGTATCTGTCATTTCAGTACTGCTCCTCATGTGTGAACATGAGGAGCAACACTATTCCTGGCCCTTATATAACTTGTATATGGGATTTCTGCTCTGCAGGCTCTATCACTAATTTGCAGTTCTCCCAGAGCTGGTAGGCAGAGCTCCTGCCTCTTCTTCCCCTACATAGACATGTATTGTTTGTCTTGCGTACACAGGACAAAGCAGAGCTGATTTTCAGATAAGATTTAAGTGTCAGGAGGGGAAGGGGGAAGGCAAAAAGTTTGGTAACAGGAGAAAGAAGCATTTTTGTCTAATAAAAGATATGACAAAGTTTCTTATATTTGCTTGCACTATTGATAAATGCACTTTTTTGTTTCAAAAACACAGGTCCAGATTTATCAAAGAATGTCTATGGTAGAGCTATTTTCCCATGTTTATTTGAGTGGTGGGTTTGACTAGCGTGCATCTTATTTATTAAGAAGGTGCAGCAGGATGATGAATTTTGCACAGCTCTGCTGTGGTGGGAAAAGCTCTACCCCATACACTTTTTCTAAACACTTGTGAGGGAGGGAAGTAGACACTTTCCCGGGTCCTGAATTTGGCAGGTTAGGTGTTTTTACTTACTTTCACAGAGTTGCCTGGACATTTTTACTTGCATTTTAGACTATACAATCAAATTTGATTGCAGTGTCTAAGGGGTTAAAGCCGGGTATCACCATAATCGGGGATGTCTGGCATTAGAGATGGGTGCTGGTGGCAGATAGCCACTAGGACCACCCAGCTATGACCCGCGCTCAGCTCCTGAGCACATGTCATAGAAGGGGAGTGGGATGCTGTCGTCCACAAGAGGTTAGAAGTGATTATCACGCCTACTGGTAGTGGTGTAGCTTTGCACCTAAAAAAGATTTGACTGAATCTTACATTTCGATTTTCTTATAACTCAAATTTTTTGTTATTTGTTATTACACAATGTTCTCTGGCCACATGCGCTGGCCGTGAGCTCATTGTTCCCCTCTCCCCTGCTGCCGGCGGGGCTGGGATTCGCATCGCGGGACACGACCGCATGCGAGTCCCAGCACGTCACTTACCACGGCCCTCTGCCGCCTCCTCCACGACATGCTTGTTCCCATCTCCCAGAGTCTGCGCGCCGGAGCTCTGAAATTTAAATGGCCAGTATGCCCATAATTATGTGTAACACCTGACACTACTCTATAAGTCCCTACACCTCTCACACTTTCCTGCCGGATCTTCAATGCCCCTAGTCTGAGATTGTGTTCTTATTGTCTGTTGCTTTGCCCGTGTATTTGACCCTTCCGCTACGTTTTTTGACTACGCACCTTTGCCGCCTGCCCTTACCTTCTGCTAAGTCTGACTACGCCTGTGCCTCATCCTTAGCAAGCCCATCCTGCCTTGCAGCGGGCTCTGGTGAAGCCCAGTTGCACCTTAGACTCCGCTCACCGATACTGCCCGTGTCATCTGCCACACAGGTTGGAGGATCCACATCCAGCAGTGCTACTACCGCTACCGTGAGTGTCACAGCAAGATCCGGCCATGGATCCCATTGGGGTTCTGCTTCCCGATAATACGGATCTCGCCTCTATCATGGCTCACCAGTTGCAGCAGTTGGCCCAGTAGGCACAACAGTTAAGCCAATTGTCCGCCATGATGCAACAGTTGCTATCTTCTCAACAACAGCCCAGCAGCCACAGCCTCCTCCTGCTCCGTTGTTGCCTCTCGCTCCTGCAGTCATCTCGGGACCCAAGCTCCATTTGTCTCTTCCTGAGAAGTATGAGGGGGATCCCAAGTCTTGCCGTGGATTCGTGACACAGTGCTCCATGCACGTAGAACTAATGGCGAAACAGTTCCCTACAGAACGAGCAAAGGTGGCCTTTGACCTCAGTCTCTTAACTGGAAGGGCCCTGGCCTGGGCAACCCCACTATGGAAACACAGTGATCCACTCACTACTAATCTCCAGGCTTTTTTGTCAGAATTCCGAGGAGTCTTTGAAGAACCTACACGAGCTTCCTCCACTGAGACAGCTTTGCTGAGTCTTTCTCAGGGCAACTCCTTTGTGAGCGAGTATGCCATCCAATTCCGTACCCTGGCATCGGAGTTATCCTGGAACAATGAAGCTCTTTGCACCACTTTCAAGAAAGGACTTTCTAGCTATATCAAGGATGTCCTCTCTGCCCGGGAATTGCCCACCACTCTGAATGAACTCATACAGTTGGTGTCTCAGATTGATATTCATTTTTCTTAATGACGTGAGGAACTATGTCAAGAAAGGGACCTCGTCGCTGTCCTCGCCTGGCACCCGTCTTCCAGCAACCACCGCAACCTTCTACGTTGCCTCCCGCTGTGGAGGCTATGCAGGTGGATCAGTCTCGCCTTACCCTGCAGGAAAGAACCCGCCGACGAGCTGAGAATCTTTGCCTTTACTGCACCAGCGCAGATTATTTCCACAGAGAATGTCCTCTGCGTCCACAGTCACAGGGAAACGCTCGCAACTAGGGTTTGTAGGAAAGGCCTCCCTAGGTGTGAATGCCTCCTCTCCACGCTTGAATTTGACTGTCCAGCTTTCTCTACCCTCCAAAGAGACTATTTCCTTTCTTGCCTTCCTGGACTCTGGTTCCGCGGGAAACTTTATCGATGCCTCCCTAGTACATAGGTATCGTCTGCCAGTATCCCATCTTCTGAAGCCTTTGTACATCTCATCAGTCAAGAGAGAAAACCTGGACTATACTATCTTATTCCGCACTCAACCCTTATCTATGCAGGTTGGAGTTTTGCATAAGGAAAAATTGTCCTTCTATGTACTTCCACATTGTACCTCCACTCTTCTTCTTGGCCTTCCTTGGTTACTACTTCATGCCCTGCATCTTGATTGGAAGACTGGAGAAGTACTTTGTTGGGGAACCTACTGCTAAAACAACTGTATTCATAGCCTTCCGTCCAAGTTTCTATCTCCTTCTACTCCCTTGCCCGGTTTGCCATTGTTCCTTCAGGACTTTGCTGACGTCTTCAGTGAGAAACAAGCTGAAGTTTTACCACCACATCGTTCCTACCCTTGTCCTATCGACTTATTGCCTGGGACCACACCTCCTTGGGGCAGGATTTACCCTTTATCTGTACCCGAAACCAAGGCCATGTCTAATTACTTCCAAGAAAATCTACAGAAAGGATTTATCAGAAAGTCATCCTCCCCTGCCGGAGCAGGATTCTTATTTGTGGGAAAAAAGGACGGATCTTTGCGACCTGGCATCGACTACCATGGCCTGAACAAGATTACTGTCAAGAACCTCTACCCACTTCCTTTGATCTCTGAATTATTTGATCGTCTGCATGGAGAGAGGATTTTCTCCAACTTGACTTTCGTGGGCCCTATAATTTGATTCACATACGAGAAGGAGACGAATGGAAGACTGCGTTTAATGCTCGTGATGGACATTTTGAGTATTTTGTGATGCCATTTGGAATTTGTAATGCTCCAGGAGTTCGTCAATGATATTTTCAGTGATCTTCTATACTCCTGTGTCGGTGTCTACTTGGATGACATTCTCATCTACTCACCTAACTCACCTAATGTTCAGAATCATCTCTCCCACCTCTGCCAAGTTTTAAATTGTCTCCGAGACAACCATCTCTCTGCTAAACTGGAAAAGTGTACTTTTGAGAAAACCAGCCAACCATTCCTGGGGTATATCGTCACCAGAAATGGATCCTAACAAGTTGTCCTCTGTACTGGACTGGTGTCGTCCTTCTGGTCTGAAATCTATTTCTTGGCTTTGCCCATTACTATCAGCAATTTATTCCTCATTACTCCACCTTGGTAGCCCCCATAGTTTCTCTCACCAAGAAGACTGCTAATCTGAAGGTTTGGACTCCAGAGGCTGAAGCTCTTTTGTCAAGACCCGATCCAAGCAAGCCATTTCTTTTGGAAGTCAATGCTTCTTCTGTTGGAGCTGGTGCAATTTTAACACAAAAGTCCTCAAATGAAAAATTGTAACCTGCTGTTTTTTCTCTAAGACCTTCTCACCTGCAGCGAAAAATTATACCATTAGTGATCGTGAGCTCTTGGCAATAAAGCTGGCTTTGGAAGAATGGCATCATCTCTTGGAGGGCTCGGTACATCCGGTAACTATTCTGATCACAAAAACTTGCTCTATCTACAGACTGCCCATCGTCTCAACCCTAGGCAGGCTCGTTGGTGTCTGTTCTTCTCCAGATTTGACTTCTTCATCCACTTCCATCCAGCAGAGAAGAATTTGCGAGCTGACGCTCTATCCAGATCCTCTGATGTTCAAGACCAGGAATCTCACCCTCAACATATTATTCCTCCTGAACGTCTCATCTCTGCAGAACCAGAAATTCTTCAGCACCTGCCTCCTGGGAAGACTCACGTATCTCCCCGTTTAAGAGTCTTGAGATGGGGCCATTCCTCTCTTCTGGCCGGTCATTCTGGAACTCGTAAGTCCCTACAGCTCATTTCCAGACTATTGGTGGCCTAGTGTAAAACAGGATGTTGTTGAGGAGTGGGAGACCAAAGGGGGGGTACTGTTGCACAATGCACTCTGGCCACATTGCTCCCCTCCCCCTGCTGCTGGCAGGGCTGGGATACGCATTGTGGGACACAACCGCATGCGAGTCCCAGCCCGTCACTTACCACGGTCCTCTGCTGCCTCCTCCACTGTGTCTCAGCTCCGGCTCGCATGTCCCCGTCTCCTAGGGCGCACACACCCTGTGCTCTGAAATTTAAAGAGCCAGCATGCCCATAATTATGTGTAACACCTGACAATACTCTATAAGTCCCTGCACCTCCCACACTTCCCTGCCTGATCTTCAGTGCCCCTAGCCTGAGATTAAGCATTCCTTTTGTCTGTTGCTTTGCCCGTGTATTTGACCCTTCCACTACGTTATTTGACTACGCACCATTGCCGCCTGCCCTGACCTTCTGCTAAGTCTGACTACGCCTTTGCCTCATCCTTTTGTATCTCGTCTTGCCTAGTTACCTGTGTGGTCAAGTCGTATTGGGGGTAGCGTCATGGGTGTCGCCTGCCACAGCAAGCCCATCCTGCCTTGCAGCGGGCTTTGGTGAAGCCCAGCGGCACCTTAGACTCCGCTCCCTGATACGGCCCGTGTCATCTGACACACAGGTTGGAGGATCCATATCCAGCAGCGCTACTACCACTACCGTGAGTGTCACATTTGTATTGGACAATTCGCTATACTGAAGAAGGGACTCCTGTCAAAGAGGAGCAAGTAATAAGCAGTGAAGTCATATGCACTCGCTAGACTTAGCGCTATGCGCCCAGCTGAGTGATTGAGTATTCCTGCCCAGTGGACTGTACAGGAGCAGGGACTCCTGTATTTGACAGGAGTCCCTGCTCCTCCACATTCTTTGCATGGACAATCGCAAGGCAATAGGGGATCTTCAAACTCAGGATCTGAATCTGAAGTCCAGACTGAAAATTTCAGCATGGACAAATTCCAGGCCTGAATTCTAAGAGCAGCAGGCGCTGTCGGCTCTATGACCTCACGGACATGCACCATCCCCATTGATGGCAATGCAGTCCACATGGAATTTTGGTGAAAGAAGGAACCTGTTCCTTTTTCTGTATGTTCACTCAGCGGAATTTCTGCATAAATTCGTTATAGCAAAGGTTGCTGAACGGAATTGTGGAATTTGCGCCGAATTGCAGCAGAATTTACAGTCATGGCCGTAAATGTTGGCACCCCTGAAATTTTTCAAAAAAATGAAGTATTTCTCACAGAAAACTATTGCAGTAACACATCTTTTGCTATACACATGTTAATTCCCTTTGTGTGTATTGGAACTAAACCAAAAAGGGAGGAAAAAAAGCAAATTGGATATAATGTCACACCAAACTCCAAAAATGGGCTGGAAAAAAGTACTGGCACCCTTAACTTAACATTTGGTTTTACAATCTTTGGAAAAAATAACTGAAATCAGTCGCTTCCTATAACCATCAATAAGCTTCTTACACCTCTCAGCCGGAAAGTTGGACCACTCTTCCTTTGCAAACTGCTCCAGGTCTCCCTTATTGGAAGGGAACCTTTTTCCAACAGCAATTTTAAGATCTCTCCACAGGTGTTCAATGGGATTTGGATCTGAACTCATTGCTGGTCACTTCAGAACTCTCCAGCTCTTTGTTGCCATCCATTTCTGGGTGCTTTTTGTTCTGCTGGAAAACCCAAGATCAGATTTCTCACACTGGGCTGTACAGTGCGACCCAAAATCTGTTGGTAATCCTCAGATTTCATGATGCCTTGCACACATTCAAGGCCCCCAGTGCCAGAGGCAGCAAAACAACCCCAAAACATAATTGAACCTCCACCATATTTCATTGTAGGTACAATGTTCTTTTCTTTGTAGGCCTCATTCCTTTTTCAGTAAACAGTAGAATGATGTGCTTTACCAAAAAGCTCTATCTTGGTTTCATCTGCCCACAAAACATTTTCCCAGAAGGATTTTGGCTTACTCAAGTTCATTGTGGCAAAATGTAGTCTTGCTTTTTTATGTCTCTGTGTCAGCAGTGGGGTCCTCCTGGGTCTCCTGCCATAGCATTTAATTTCATTTAAATGTCGACGGATAGTTTGGGCTGACACTGATGCTCCTTGAGCCTGCAGGACAGCTTGAACATCTTTGGAACTTGTTTGGGGCTGCTTATCCACCATCCGGGCTATCCTGCGTTGACACCTTTCATAAATGTTGCTCTTCCGTCCATGCCCATGGAAATTAGCTACAGTGCCATGGGTTGCAAACTTCTTGATAATGTTGCGCACCATGGACAAAGGCAAATCTAGATCTCTGGAGATGGACTTGTAACCTTGAGATTGTTGATATTTTTCCACAATTTTGATTCTCAAGTCCTCAGACAGTTCTCTCTCTCTCTCTCTCTCTCTCTCTCTCTCTCTCTCTCTCTCTCTCTCTCTCTCTCTCTCTCTCTCTCTCTCTCTCTCTCGCTTTCTTTCTTTCTGTTGTCCATGCTTAGTGTGGCACACACAGACACAATGCAAAGACTAAGTGAACTTCTCTCCTTTTTATCTGTTTTCAGGTGTGATTTTATATTGCCCACACCTGTTACTTGCCCCAGGTGAGTTTAAAGGAGCATCACATGCTTGAAACAATCTTATTTTTCCACAATTTTGAAAGGGTGCCAATAATTTTGTCCAGACCATTTTTGGAGTTTAGTGTGACATTATGTCCAATTTGCTTTTTTTTCTCCCTTTTTTGGTTTAGTTCCAATACACACAAAGGGAATAAACATGTGCACAGCAAAACATGTGTTAATTCAATCCTTTTCTGTGAGAAATACTTCATTTTCTTGAAAAATTTCAGGGGTGCCAACATTTACGGCCATGACTGTATGTGTTCTCAGAACATAGAATTCCATTAAAATTCAAGACCCATTGCTTTCAATAGGATCCCACTGTGGAATTCCTCAAAATACAAGGCTGGACTTATTTTTGCAGAATTTAGAAAGTAGAATTTCAGCAGCGGAGTGTTCACCGCAGAAATTCGGCCGTCTGAATGGGACTCCTGAATCCCATTCAAATTAACAGGCAATAAATTCCGTCAGAATTCTTTCCTGGAATTCTGCATGGAAATTTTGCATGTAAACATACACTGAAGGCGGAAATTCTGCAGCAGAAGCAAATTGACGAAAATGGATGGATGCTACAAAGCAGATTCCGCCCAGAGTTTCCAAGTGCGAATTCAGGGCAAAAATTAGCAGAGTGAACTGGCCATGAAGGTCCATTCACAATATGGAATTTCTTTGTGGAAATTCAGTGCAGAATCCTATTGATCTCAATAAGATTGTGTTTGCATAGTTTACACTGTGGAAGTTCGGATTCGGGCAGAAAAGTCCTTGCACTATGCAGATTGCTGAGGTTAAGCACTGATTCTATAGGTGGAATCTGCCCTCATTGTCCTCCTGGAGACTCCGTACTGTGAACAAGCCTTAATGGTCTATTCACATGTACAGTATTCTGCTGCAGATTTCAATGTAAACTGAATGACTGATCACGACTTGAAATCCTGCGCTTCAAATCTGCACAGAATACTGTACGTGTGAATAGACCCTAAATGGGTACTCCCCTGTAAGCTTCTGATCCCCTAGGATAGGAAACAAGATGTTAGATGGCAGGGGTCCCGCTGCTGGGGACCCCCACGATCTCTGCTGCAACACCCCGGTCATTCGTGCATGGAGCTAACTCCGCTCTGTGCCCGATAACTGACGATGCCGGCCACCACGCCCCCTCCATTCACGTCTATGGGAGGAGGCGTGACGCTATGTACTTGCCCCCTCCCATAGATATGAATGGAGGGGGTGTGGCATGACGTTCTGGTCACCACCGCTGCTGGCCCGGAGATTGCGGGGGTACCCAGCGGCGGGAGTCATGGGAACCCTTGCGATCTAACATCTTATCCCCTTTCCTTTGCATAGGGGATAAGAAGTTTACAGCGGAGTACCTCTTTAAAATTCCAGGAAACATCACTCATCTTTGTGTTTCTTGTGGTGTTTCCCAACCTGGGTGCCTCTAGCTGTTGCAAAACTTCAACTACAACAGCTTTGCAACAGCTGGAGGCACTCTAGTTTTAAAACACTAAAGTAATGTTTGAGTTGCAATGATTTTTTTCTGAGAATCCCCCCTGCCCTCTTCTTTGGGGGTCTTCCTGACAATCCAGGACAGTAGAAAGACAGGATCTATGTAGATGTTTCTTTTGAGTGATGTAGCCATATTCAGCGTTAACAATCAGGCCCTTTGTACTGTTCCATTCCATGCAAACTGCAAAAAGTTGCATTATCTTTACTGCCACCTAGTGCACAGTTGTATTATTGCAAAGAAAAAAGAAATAACAGTTTTTGTTTTTTTATTTTTAAATGCATTGCTAAAGCATTTTCTCTTGAGATTTTATATTCTGTTTCAGTGAAAAATGTGGTTAATATACAATGAATACCAGATGGAAGACATAATAAAGCTAATGATACAGATAATGTACATGCAAATGCTAATTTTTGGCTTTTAATATTAGGAAACTGCATCCTAAGCAATTCCCTAATATCACAGAGGAGCATTGAAGGTTTAACTCGACTTTCCCTTTAATCCATCTGTAGACTTTATTGCATTATGCTACATCTGCTGCATCATAGACACAATATGAATTCTCAAGAACAATTCAAAGCAGAATAGTGAGTGCAGCTCTGGAGTATACAGTTATACAGAATATAACTCAGGATCAGTACAGGATAAGTAATGTACTGTATGTACACAGTGACCTCACCAGCAGAATAGTGAGTACAGCTCTGGAGTATAATACAGGATATAACTCAGGATCAGTACGGGATATGTAATGTATTTACACAGTGACCTCACCAGCAGAATAGTGAGTACAGCTCTGGAATATAATACAGGATATAACACAGGATCAGTACGGGATAAGTAATGCATTGTATGTACACAGTGACCTCATCAGCAGAATAGTGAGTAAAGCTCTGGAGTTTAATACAGGATATAACTCAGGATCAGTACAGGATAAGTAATGTAATGTGTGTACACAGTGACCCCACCAGCAGAATAGTGAGTGCCGCTCTGGAGTATAATACAAGATATAACTCAGGATCATTACAGGATAAGTAATGTAATGTGTGTACACAGTGACCTCACCAGCAGAATAGTGAGTACAGCTCTGGAGAATAATACAGGATATAACTCAGGATCAGTACAGGATAAGTATTGTAATGTATGTACACAGTGATCCCACCAGCAGAATAGTGAGTGCACCTCTGGACTATAATACAGGATATAGCTCAGGATCAGTACAGGATAAGTAATGTACTGTATGTACACAGTGACCTCACCAGCAGAATAGTGAATACAGCTCTGGAGTATAATACAGGATATAACTCAGGATCAGTACAGGATAAGTAATGTAATGTATGTACACAGTGAACTCACCAGCAGAATAGTGAGTGCAGCTCTGGAGTATAATACAGGATATAACTCATGGTCAGTACGGGATAAGTAATGGAATGTATGCATACAGTGACATCACCAGCAGAATAGTGAGTACAGCTCTGGAATATAATACAGGATATAACTCAGGGTCAGTACAGAATAAGTAATGGAATGTATGTACACAGTGACATCACCAGCAGAATAGTGAGTACAGCTCTGGAGTATAATACAGGAAAATTACAGAGTAAAGTTGCATCGTTCTTACAAAGTGACACAGTTTTTATGTAGATTTTTTCTAGAATATAAATGTGTGTTTGGGCTGAGTGTACAGTCTTACTGCCTCTTCTTAGTTGTAGTTAATCAACATGAAAACAGTTACACCTATCAGAACATGCTTGGCCTTGTAGTCCCCCCATGTCCTTATATGATAGAATAGAAGACATTACAGAAGCTGTATTGTCCAGTGGAGATAGTCTTTAGACATTGTCCATATTGCTCTTGTACTTTGCTTTCACACAATGCCAGTGAGGGGGAGGCCCATAGTGCTGCGCGGAAAGAACAGTACAGGCCCATGCTGCGTAATTGAATATCAATAGGTGAGAACTAAACTGGAAAAGCAACCTGTCACACGTAGGTGTGCTCAACAACTCAATTCTCTGCAGCTGACAACTTAGGAAATGAGCTTTTCAGCTACTGTAGGAAATCGTCAAAAAGGCAAATTAACCCATTATAGCAAATGACAATAATGGTGCGGAGAGGCGCTTTATTGTGAATGGCTGTCTGCAGTTTGGCTCCTAAGTTTCCCATCTAGATTTTCTTTGTTTCTTCCTCTTTATATTCTATATATATCCCAAAAGCAGTGCTCCCCAACATATGGACCCCAGAATGCTGGTAGTTGTAGTTCTGGAGAAGGTTAGGGAACACTGTCCTAGAGGGTAGATACAATCATTGTGGGAATTATGACCATGATGTGACTAGGGCTTGATCTACCTAGAGCCACAGTAGGCCACTGTCTATGGGCGTCCAGGTGAAGAACCTGCTGAAGTAATTGGAGACAGTGATGTGTGTTATCATAGAAGATGTGTGTACAGCCGTGGGGAGGCATCCTTATAATAGAGGGGAGGCATCCTTATAATTGAGCTATATTCGGCACAGTACAAAACAGCTAGTGACCACGTCTGTCTGCTATATGGTTGCTATGGGTGATGGCGGTGCTCATATCAAAGAAGTCCAGTATAATAACAGAAACTTTAGCAAATAGAGAGTGTAGATAAAGCACTCACTGCAGTAAGAGGTTCAGGAACAGGATAGAACTTTTATTCCAGACATGAGTCAGTAAAACAGAGAAGACAGACGCAAAGGGCGCATAGATGGAACAGCGGGGGCGTGACAAGGGGGTGGCAACTGGTTTCACGCACTGAGGCGCTTCCTCTGGCCCATGCGTGGGCCAGAGGAAGCGCCTCAGCGTGTGAAACCGGTTTCCACCCCCTCATCACGCCCCCGCCTCAGCTGTTCCATCTATGCTCCCTGTGTGTCTGTCTGCTCTGTTCTACCGGCTCAAGTCTGGAATAAGAGTTCTATCCTGTTGCTGAACCTCTGACTGCGGTGAGTGCTTTATCTACACTCTCTACTTGCTAAAGTTTCTATATATATAGATCTATCATCTATCTTTTTTACATCTATCTATCTATCTGCACAAAAAAGAGGATATGCTGCAGCACACAACTGCAGTGAAGTCAAGTAGCTTTATTCCATTTAAAATAGCAACGTTTCGGCCACCCATGTGGCCTTTTTCAAGCACCAACCTTCTACTGTGATTGAGGTGCCGCACCCTGTGGACATTTCTTTTATCTATTTCACACACATGGGTGTACCCATAGACTTTTCTTTGGTGTGGGCTCTGAGGTTCGTTCTCCTCTGGCGGCCATTGCTGCTCCTGTGCCCTTCACCATGATGTTGTGTGCACCAATGTACTCTGTCCTGTCTTTTTTTGGCATCTTGACCCAGTGCAGCTGCAATAATTCCTCATACATATGGCGGGGCTCAATTCCTTTTAGACCACCCCCCCATATCTTACTAAAAATCCGCAATAAAAATGGCCGTCATCATTGTATAAACAGCACCAGGGACTGAAACGCTTCCTCTCTGCAGCTAATACTATAGTGTTCTCTTATTTGCAGACAAATATAAATGATCTTCATTTGACTTATTTGTTTCCGTCCCACAATGGCGGCAGAATATTAATGCCCAATAGGATAAGCGTGATATGTTGTCAGATTTTTGTAGTAATTGTATTGGCCAATTACACAACAATTACAGATAGTCAGTGTGATCATTAAAACCTCATCTACCGGATGGAATCCTGCGCTAAACAGGTACAAGGACATGGAGGACGCTGGAAATTATCTGGGTTTTCATTAAATTATCAGGGAAGAAGCACTTAGTGCCGATTATGTGTAATGTGCAAAGACGGTTATCAGCTCTCAATATGCCGCACTAGGCCTGATGTATAAGGCAAAGCAGAGCCCCCGCCACCCTCCGTCTGATACCGCTCAGCCCCCTGGGCTTAGTAATTGGTTTATATTTATCAAAGGATTTAACAATGGAGACTTAAAAATATAGTGACAATGATATTCCATATGTATTTGTATGCCTGTAAAGCAGAATTTAGTGATTCTCCTTTGTGAACCTACTAAAAATGTTAAAAACAATATGGATGACTAGGTTTTAGTTTGTTTCCCAGTCTTCCTACCCAGACCTTGTGGGAAAGGAAAAGCAACCATGATGCTCTTGTCCATATATCCAATCCTGATATGCTGATCTCATAACCCATCCTCATTACTTGTCCTCATACCTTGTCCTCATATTCCATGTTCGTATCCTGGCCTCATATCCCCTTCTCATATCCCATCCTCATATCCCAACCTCATATCTCCTCCTCATATCCCGACCTCATATCCCATCCTCCTATCCAATCCTCATATCCCATCCTCATATGCCATCCTCATATCCCATCCTCCTATCCCATCTTCATATCCCCTTCTCATATCCCATCCTCATATCCCAACCTCATATCTCCTCCTCATATCCCGACCTCATATCCCGTCCTCATATCCCATCCTCATATCCCGTCCTCATATGCCATCCTCATATCCCATCCTCCTATCCCATCTTCATATCCCGTCATCATATCCCGTCATCATATCCCATCCTCATATCCCAACCTCATATCCCATCCTCATATCCCAACCTCATATCCCGACCTCATATCCCATCCTCATATGCCATCCTCATATCCCATTCTCCTATCCCATCTTCATATCCCGTCCTCATATCCCGTCATCATATCCCATCCTCATATGCCATCCTCATATCCCATCCTCATATCCCGTCCTCATATCTCCTCCTCATAACCCCTCCTCATATCCCCTCCTCAAATCCTGTCCTAATTTTCCTGACTTTATATCTATCCTCTTATCTTGTTATCATATCCCATCCTTACATCCTGTGTTCATATCCCATCCTCATATCCTGTCCTTATATCCTGTCCTCATATCCCAACCTCATATTCCATCTTATATCCTGACCTAATTTCCCGACTTTAGATCCATCTTCTCATCTTGTCATCATATTCCGTCCTTACATCCCATGTTCATATCCCGTCCTCACATCCCAACCTCATATGCCATCCTCATATCCCCTCCTCCCATTCCGCCTTTATATCCCGTCCTCACATCCCAACCTCATTTCCCGTCCTCACATCCCAACCTCATTTCCTGTCCTCATAACCCATCCTCATATCCTGTGTTCATATCCCATCCTCATATCGCTTCCTCATATCTTGACCTCATATTTCGTCCTCATATCCAGCCTACATATCCAGTCCTCATATCCTGTCCTCAAGTGAGGCGGAGCTGTGATGAAGGAATTGTAGGCTGAAAATAGGGGGCGTGGCTTTGTGGGCATGTGGTTCAAGCTGGGCAGACAAATTCACCAGGGGATGCAGAGCGGAGCCTGTGGAGTAAGGCTTATCGAATTGTAGTTTTGCCACAGCTGGAGGCTAGTGTTGGGCGCAAATATTAGCATTTTCGAATTTTTATTGCGAATATTGCAAATTCGCGAATATTGCGAACATATTCACTATATATTCGAAATTGGGAATATTCGCTTTTCTCCCGCATATTCGCATATGTGAATATTTGCATATTCTTCTTTTCACTTGTGGGCCAATTAGAATGATGCAAATACACTTGTCAGACGTTATCAACAACATCCCTAGCAACCAATAGTAAAGTTGCCCACCCCCTCACTGTTTTCTTCCTTGAATACGCAATTATGCGAATATTCACATATGCAAATATAACGAATATGCAAAATTTGCGAATATAGGACGAATATTCCTCTATATATTCGCAAAATATCTTGAATTCGAATATGGGCAATGCCGCTCATCACTACTGGAGGCTCCCAGGTCATAGAAATACTGGGATAAGGCATTGTATTATAGACCTGGAGGCACTCCATGGGCCACCATATGGTGCATGAGTATTGCACTGGATTTTAGGGAATAATATATGACAATACAACATATGATATAAAATAATGGAATCCATTATAATCCTATCATGCATCCTATGTTAAATCTGTTTTTTCCTCCATTTAAAATTTGAGGCACAACATGGACCCATTATGGTGCCCATATTTAGGATTTATTCTAGGATTGGCATAAAACCAATGAACAATTTACTGTATTTTTTGCAGATATAGGGCAAACAATTGTCAGCAAGTTATGTCAGCGCCTCCTTTATAAACTAATCCTTGAGATCGGAATGTTCCGTCACCTACACAAAGACACAAAAAAAACACAAAAATCGTGTTTAAGAAAATTTCTGCCAATGTTCAATTGAGCTGAAATTCCAGGCACACCCGCCAGCTCTGCGGTCATTACACCCGCTTAGTGGACATCGCCGCAGATCAGAGTTAATTAAATAAACGCGGCTCTAATTAAGGCTGGGCCGGCAGGAAACGTATGCAGGGAAATATTCCTTTGTCGATGAGCTGCAATTAAGAGCCTGATCAATAACAACATAATGCCTGTAAAAATGGGGCCGCTGCACCCTGGTGGCTCCAGAGGACACAAAGCCCATTCATTAATTTAAAATTGGGATTTCTGGTCAATATAGAAATATTCTCTTATAATGTCAGATTTACCCAGAAGCTGCTAAAAATGTCAATAGCTGCGAAATGATAATTTGGTTTAGTTTATTTAAGAAGATTAAATTTGTGTTCTTAAAGGGAGATTATGTGTAATACTTGGAATAAGTTGTAAAGATACATTAGATAGATATATAGATATGAGGGATAGATATGAGATAGATAGATAGATATGAGATAAATAGATAGATATGAGATAGATAGATAGATATGAGATAGATAGATATGAGAGATAGATACGAGATAGATAGATAGATATGAGATCGATAGATAGATATGAGATAGATAGATAGATATGAGATAGATAGATATGAGAGATAGATACGAGATAGATAGATAGATATGAGATCGATAGATAGATATGAGATAGATAGATATGAGAGATAGATACGAGATAGATATGAGAGATAGATATGAGATAGATAGATAGATATGAGATAGATAGATATGAGAGATAGACACGAGATAGATAGATAGATATGAGATAGATATATATGAGATAGATATGAGAGAGATAGATAGATATGATTGATAGATAGATATGAGATAGATAGATATGAAAGATATTAGATAGATACATATATAGATAGATATGAGATAGATAGATATGATAGATAGATATGAAATATATAGATAAATATGAGATAGATGATAGATAGATAGATAGATAGATAGATAGATAGATATGAGATAGATAGATATGAGATAGATAGATAGATAGATATGAGATAGATAGATATGAGATAGATAGATATGAGATAGATAGATAGATATGAGATAGATACATATATAGATAGATGTGAGATAGATACATATATAGATAGATATGAGATAGATAGATAGATAGATAGATAGATATGAGATAGATACATATATAGATAGACATGAGATAGATAGATAGATAGATAGATAGATAGATAGATAGATAGATAGATAGATATGAGATAGATAGATATGAGATAGATAGATAGATATGAGATAGATAGATATGAGATAGATAGATATATATGAGATAGATACATATATAGATAGATATGAGATAGATACATATATAGATAGATATGAGATAGATAGATAGATAGATAGATAGATAGATAGATAGATAGATAGATATGAGATAGATAGATATGAGATAGATAGATAGATATGAGATAGATAGATATGAGATAGATAGATATGAGATAGATACATACATAGATAGATATGAGATAGATACATATATAGATAGATATGAGATAGATAGATAGATAGATATGAGATAGATAGATATGAGATAGATTGATAGATAGATAGATAGATATGAGATAGATACATATATAGATAGATATGAGATAGATACATATATAGATAGATATGAGATAGATAGATAGATAGATAGATATGAGATAGATAGATATGAGATAGATAGATAGATAGATAGATAGATATGAGATAGATAGATATGAGATAGATAGATATGAGATAGATACATACATAGATAGATATGAGATAGATACATATATAGATAGATATGAGATAGATAGATAGATAGATATGAGATAGATAGATATGAGATAGATTGATAGATAGATAGATAGATAGATAGATAGATAGATAGATATGAGATAGATAGATATGAGATAGATAGATAGATATGAGATAGATACATATATAGATAGATATGAGATAGATACATAGATATGAGATAGATAGATAGAATATTTACAATATATTAACATATATTGAATGTTTTTTTCACACAAAGATAACTTGAGTTATTCAGACCTGTACATGAAACATACTGTAAAGAGATCTAACGTGCTATTGTTTAGGTACATAACTGACACCCCTGTACTGTTCTTCCCCCATGGATCTGATCACTTCCGGTTTCTTCTCTGATCTGTGGCCGTACGGTTACTTTGTCATGTTGTACACACTTTCCCACAATCCCCTTGCTTGTTTGCACATCGGAGACTATCTGCCAACACTTCCTGAGACCAGGAGACTGCACTATCTGAGCCTGTACGACCACCTTAGTGGATTCCATGAGGGGGACGTTACAGCTTATCATAACAAGACAACCACATGAGGGATTAGTAAGGACATTTTCTGTAATGCTTGTACATTTGAAATGTGTTTAATTTCACATAATGTATCAATTTAGACCTATTTATCTTACTGGAAAATGATTGATAAATATGCATAATTTCAGGCTTATTTTCAGGTTGTTATACTCATCATGTCAATTAGTAACAATCTATTTTTTCTCTCATTCATTAGGGGGCATCCTCGAGTCTGGTGGTGAAGTTTGCAGATACAGATAAAGAACGCACAATGAGACGTATGCAGCAAATGGCTGGACAGATGGGAATGTTCAACCCCATGGCTATTCAGTTCGGAGCTTATGGCGCCTACGCTCAGGCAGTAAGTACATGGTCCAGTGTTAGTCCAGCACTATACAGTGTATTCCATTGGGTTGCCCATATGCAGGGCCGGTTTTAGGGGGCAACCTGAGTAATTGCACAGGGCCCCATGTTCAAAAGGGCCCCCTGAACTCTAGAGGAACATTACTACATTTTGCCACGATTTGCGCAAAATTGTGACAAAAATGCCGTGATTTTATACAAATTGTTTCAGACTACAGTAATGTGAGAGTGGCCCTGTGGGAGCCCGGGCTTCAGAGAGCCCACAGAGCAGAAGAGACACTCACACTGTATGGTAAAGGACCTTCCTGATGATGTCATCGCAGGTCCTTTACCATACAGTGTACAAAGAGGAGGAGGAGGTAATAGGGAAAAGCATGGGGGGAGGGGGCTGTGAGGAAGGAGCGGAGACCAGTACATGTGATGATGAGCATATAAACTGTATATGGGGGTAAAGTTAGCAATATATGGGGGTATAGGTATCAGTATATGGGGAGCATAGGAAGCAGTGTATAATGGGAGAAGGGGGCCATAGGGAGCAGTGTATATATATATATATATATATATATATATATATATATATATGTGTGTGTGTGATAGGAGGTTTTACGGAGCAGTATATATGTGATAGGAGGTCATAGGGAGCAGTATATATATATATATATAGGAGGTCATAGGGAGCAGTATATGTGAGATAGGGGACATGCGGATCAGTATATGTGAGCTAATGGTCATACAGAGCAGTAGATATGTGAGATAGGGGACATACAGAACAGTATATGTGAGATAGGGGACATACGGAGCAGTATATATGTGAAATACGAGGTACATACAGAGCAGTATATGTGAGATAGGGGACATACAGAACAGTATATATGTGATAGGGGGTCATAGAGAGCAGTATATGTGAGATAGGGGCCATACAGAGCAGTATATGTGAGATAGGGGCCATACAGAGCAGTATATGTGAGATAGGGGCCATACAGAGCAGTATATGTGAGATAGGGGACATACAGAGCAGTATATGTGAGATAGGGGACATACGGAGCAGTATATGTGAGAAAGGGGACATACAGAGCAGTATATGTGAGATAGGGGCCATACAGAGCAGTATATGTGAGATAGGGGCCATACAGAGCAGTATATGTGAGATAGGGGTAATACAGAGCAGTATATGTGAGATATGAGGTCATACAGAAAAGTATATATGAAAGAGGGCCATGGGGAGCAATGTTTGGAGGGGGGAGGGTCTTTTGGTCCAGTCTGGGGTCTGTACACCAAAGGGCATCACCAACACACAGAATATCTGATTGGTGAGACGAGCTGATCACTGGTATACTGCGGCCTACGAGCTGGTCACTGGTATACTGCGGCCTACGAGCTGATCACTGGAATACTGCAGACTATGAGCTGATCACTGGTATACTGCGGCCTACAAGCTGATCACTGGAATACTGCAGACTATGAGCTGATCACTGGTATACTGTGGCCTACGAGCTGATCACTGGTATACTGCGGCCTACAAGCTGATCACTGGAATACTGCATACTATGAGCTGATCACTGGTATACTGCGGCCTACGAGCTGATCACTGGTATACTGCAGCCTACGAGCTGATCACTGGTATACTGTGGCCTACAAGCTGATCACTGGTATACTGCGGCCTACAAGCTGATCACTTGTATACTGCGGCCTACGAGCTGATCACTGGTATACTGCGGCCTACCAGCTGATCACTGGTATACTGCAGCCTACGAGCTGGTCACTGGTACACTAGTATACTGAGGCCTACGAGCTGATCACTGGTATACTGCAGCCTACGAGCTGATCACTGGTATACTGCGGCCTACCAGCTGATCACTGGAATACTGCAGCCTGCATGCAAGCTGATCACTGGTATACTGCGGCCTACGAGCTGATCACTGGAATACTGCAGTCTACGAGCTGATCACTGGTATACTGCAGCCTACGAGCTGATCACTAGTATACTGCGGCCTACGAGCTGGTCACTGGTATACTTCAGACTACGAGCTGATCACTGGTATACTGCAGCCTACGAGCTGATCACTAGTATACTGCGGCCTACGAGCTGGTCACTGGTATACTTCAGACTACGAGCTGATCACTGGTATACTGCAGCCTACGAGCTGATCACTGGTATACTGCGGCCTACCAGCTGATCACTGGTATACTGCAGCCTACAAGTTGATCACTGGTATACTGTGGCCTACGAGCTGATCACTGGTATACTACGGCCTACAAGCTGATCACTTGTATACTGCGGCCTACGAGCTGATCACTTGTATACTGCAGCCTACGAGCTGGTCACTGGTATACTTCAGACTACGAGCTGATCACTGGTATACTGCAGCCTACGAGCTGATCACTGGTATACTGCGGCCTACCAGCTGATCACTGGTATACTGCAGCCTACAAGTTGATCACTGGTATACTGTGGCCTACGAGCTAATCACTGGTATACTACGGCCTACAAGCTGATCACTTGTATACTGCGGCCTACGAGCTGATCACTTGTATACTGCGGCCTACGAGCTGATCACTTGTATACTGCAGCCTACGAGCTGATCACTGGTACTTCAGCCATCTCTCTGTTTTGGCACTTTGTGTCTTCTATGCTGTAAAAATTACTTTTACCCACAGTTGCCAAAAGTCAGAGAGGAGTGGCCAGGGATCTACAATGCCCCGGGGCTGCCAAGCCTCTCTTCTCTGGCATCACAGCACTGCCCCAGTCTGACTGGCATGCAGCTCTGTTTCTTTCTCAGTCAGTGAGCGGTGTCGGGGCGGTGCTGTGATGTCGGAAAAGAGATTGCAGATCCCTGACTACACCTCTCTGACTTTTGGCAACTGTAGATAAAAGTCATTTTTAACAAAAAGTATTCACTATGAGGGAGATTTATGAAAGCCTATGTATAGGATGCTACTCTCATTTTTAAAAAGACCTCTGATCGGTTGCTATGGGCAACTCTACCACTGATCCTATGCACAGGTTTTCATAAGTCTCCCCCTATATAGTTTAGATTTGGACCCTATAATGCATTTGTGTTATGGCCTTTAGCTGAGATGCAGCACAATTCTACATGGTGATCTTTGGTCATGTGACCCATGGGTCTCACTTTTATTTTGTCCCAGGGCCATACTGCCCTGCCCATCTGTATATTAAGACTTTAGAACAAGCAGATATCAGCAATGTCTTCTGTAATAATCTCTTGAGGGAATTATTGTTCGTAGTACCAGGGCAGTGGTGAATTTACCTCTAGACCAACCAAGGCTCAAGTCTAGGGTTGCCACCTTTCTTGTAAAAAAATACTAGCCATGCTAATTAGTTATATATGCGTAACATAGGATACACATATGCAGGGGGAAATTTTGTCCTGAACACTATAACTTTTTTTTATTTCTCCTTATACGGGCCTGTATGAGGGCTCGTTTCTTTGGTCCCCGCTCTGTAGTTTTTAACAGTACCATTTTTGTTTTGATGTGACCTTTTGATCGCTTTTTTTATTACATTCGGGAGTTGCAGTTAGTTATAAACTACAACTCCCAGCATGTCCTGTGGCTCATCAGCTGCCCCAAACAAAAACTAAAACTCCAAGCATGCTGGACTATACACACTGCCCAAAAAAATAAAGGGAACACTTAAACAACACAATGTAACTCCAAGTCAATGACACTTATGTGAAATCACACTGTCCACTCAGGAAGCAACACTGATTGACAATCAATTTCACATGCTGTTGTGCAAATGGAACAGACAACAGGTAGAAATTATAGGCAATTAGCAATACACCCCAATAAAGGAGTAGTTCTGCAGGTGGTGACCACAGATCACTTCTCAGTTCCTATGCTTCCTGGTTTTGGTCATTTTTTAATGCTGGCAGTGCTTTCACTCTAGTGGTAGTATGAGACGGAGTCTACAACCCACACAAGTGGCTCAGGTAGTGCAGCTCATCCTGGATTACACATCAATGTGAGCTGTGGCTACAAGGTTTGCTGTGTCTGTCAGCGTAGTGTCCAGAGCATGGAGGTGCTACCAGGAGACAAGCAAGTACATCAGGAGATGTGGAGGAGGCCATAGGAGTGCAACAACCCAGCAGCAGGACCGCTGCCTCCACCTTTGTGCAAGGAGGAGCAGGAGGAGCACTCTGGAATTACATTCTGGAGGCAGCACTGTTTACATACCCAAGGGGCAAAAGGGACAGCTGCCTAAAAATGTATAGGTGTTCAGATTTCAGAGGGAAGCCTCCATGCATCTTTTATTTACAGTGTGTATCTTTGTTACTCTCCATAAGGATACCTGCCGATATCCTATATAATTGTAGGACAGGGGGCACTAAGCATCAATTCCTATATTGGGTCCAGTTTACCTAGTTCAACATTGGATGAAGTAGTGACTAGAAAATGAGCACTCATAGCAATTGATGCCATGCATCCACAGTGTGGATCCACTGGAGGAGGTAGACAGGCTCAGCTTGCATTTTACAGTCATTTGTAAAAATTCCCAGAGGAATAGGAAATTACATTCAGGAGGCAGCATTATTTACATACCCAAGGGGCAAAAGGGACAGCTGCCTAGAAATGTATCGGTGCTCAGATATTAGGGGAAGCCCATATGCTTTAATTTACAGTGTGGATCTACAGGAGGTGGCAGACAAACTCAGCTTGCATTTACAAAGTCCAGACTCTGTCCCACACATAGTAGTAGCCCCCCACTTCCTTTTCCTGTGTTCTGTCTTGGTGTCTCTGCTACTCTGCATAAGGAGACCTGACAATATCTTATATAACTGTAGGACAGGGGGCACTAAGCACCAATTCTTCTACTGGGTTTAGCATGCCTAGTTCAACATTGGATGAAGTAGTGCCTAGAAAAATGAGTGCTCGTTGCAATTGATGCCATTTATTTACAGTGTGGATCCTCTGGAGGATATTGACAGGCTCAGCTTGCATCCACACAATCCTGGCTCTCTCTTGCACCAGGCCGTAGCCCTACTCCCACTTTCTGTGTTCTGTCTTAGTGTCTCTGTTAGGCTAGGATTCCACTGAGATTTTTGCCCTGCGATTTTTTTGGCTTAAAAACACCAGAAAAAATGCCAGAAAAACTGCCACAGTTTTCCCTGCATTATGGCATTTTTTCTGGCGTTTTTACCTTTGTGTGGAATTTGACTTTTTTTGGGCCCTTTGGGTTTTTTTTTTATAAAATAGTTGGGTACAAAAAAAAGTAGGGATGTACTTGGGTACAAAAAAAAGGGTACAAAAGGGTACAAAAAAAGTAGGGATGTACTTTTTTTTTAAAATTTTTTATGTAGTACTACACACTGTTCCATGATGGGAGTAGTAGTACCTGTACTATAGACATATCGCTCCGATGCGATCGTCCATTATATAGCAGAGATGCGGAGCGGCTCTATACAGTGCTCGTACCTCTGCTCTGTACTCCGGCCAGTGATGTAAATAGAACATCATTCATATTTTCCGCCCAGAGCTGTGATTGGCCGGATGGTTGCAGCCAATCACAGCTCTGAGGAAAATATAAATGAGTGAGTGGCCGGAGTACAGAGCAGGGATGCGAGCAATGTATACAGCCGCTCCATCTCTGCTATAGATAGGATGATCGCAGCGGATATCAGTAGTGATACCCGCTATGATCTTTTCTTACCTGCAAGTACTACTACTCCTAACATGGAGCTCACTCTGCTCCATGCTGGGAGCTATAGTACCTGCATTAATAGACAGATCGCAGCAAGTGTAATTTCTGACACATGATGCGATCTGTCTATTAATGCAGGTACTATAGCTCCCAGCATGGAGCAGAGTGAGCTCCTTGCTAGGAGTAGTTGTACTTGCAGGTAAGAACAGATCATAGCGGGTATCACTACTGATATCCGCTGCGATTGTCCTATCTATAGCAGAGATGGAGCGGCTGTATACATCGCTCGCATCCCTGCTCTGTACTCCGGCCACTCACTCATTCATATTTTCCTCACTCATTCATATTTTTCAGAGTGAGCTCCATGTTAGGAGTAGTAGTACTTGCAGGTAAGAACAGATCATAGCGGGTATCACTACTGATATCCGCTGCAATCGTCCTATCTATAGTATAGTAGTACTTGTAGTTAAGGAAAGATCACAGCGAGTATCACTCCTGTATAATGTATAGATGCGGCCGGCCTCTCTTCTATGGTCCCCTGCACTGCCGTATATATACACACATGTTCCTAGAGCTGTGATAGGCTGGAACCATCTGGCCAATCACAGCTCTCTGCAGGAAATATGAATATGTGTATATATACGTCAGTGCAGGGGACCATAGAAGAGCTGCCACCACATCTATACATTATACAGGAGGATCGCAACAGGCGATCTGTCTATTAGTACAGGTACTACTACTCCCATCATGGAACAGTGTGTTCCATGCTGGGAGTAGTGGTACTACCTAAAAAAAAGTAAAAAAAATAAAAATGAAAAATAGACACACACACTACATTTTTATTATTGTCGGCTACATTTTTAGCGCTTTACCCGCCCACATAAATTGATCCCTGTTTAAAAATTTAAAAATTAATAAACATTTCGTAATAAAAAAAGATAAATTTCGTTAAACACAATTTTTTCCATCACTACTGTATCTTTTTTTACAAATTTTAATAAAAAAAGGTATCTCCATCATTTTTTTGGATCGCTAAAGTCCAAAAAAGAATAAAAACCGCCTGCAAAAACACAAAATTTTAAACCAACATGGCGTTTTTCTTGGCGTTTTTGCTCTCCCATAGACTTCTATGGGAGGAAAACACCACGATTTTAGGGCAAAAAATGCCAAACTAGGATTTGTCGGGCATTTTGAAAATCCAGCCTCTGAACCCGAAATTGCTGAAAAACGCCAAAAGGATTTTTAAAAAAGCCAAACTGAAAAACGCAGAGTGAATCTGGCATTTTACAGTTTACTATTGACTTGCAGCTAACATCTCGACGTGGCGTTTTTTCACTGAAAAAATGCCGTGCGGGAAAATTGGCGTTTTTTACTGCATTTTGAAAAAAACACCTCAGTGGAATTCCAGCCTTACTCTGTATAAGAAGACCTGCTGATATCCTATATAACTGTAGGCCAGGGGCCCTCAGTATCACATTCTTTATCGGGTCCAGCTTACCCAGTCCAGCACTGGATGAGGTAGTGACTAGAAAACTAAGCGCTCATTGCATTCAATGCTATCCGCATGTCTCCCTCCCGATCCCCGTTCACCATGGATAAGACGCGTCAGGCCATTTCTACAGCTGACACGTACAACACACTTTTCAAGGTCGCGGTAGACTTTATCAGTCCCGAAGCAACGGAGCATCTTATGTTTCCAGCTCTCTGCACTCGAAGGGTTATTGGCTCGCCAAGAACTTTTGTTTACAAAATCTCAGGGACAGAAGACTACATTGGAAATTATGTGATCTGCTTCAGAATGACATGAAGTGACTCCGCATCGAGAGCTAAGCCTTCCCCCTCAAGATCATTACAGAGGAAGGCATCAAAGCGCATAAGCAGCCCTTGCGTCTGACTCTTCTAGCAAGCAAATAGAATGCGATAACCTAAAATGTACTCTCTTCCCCCCTGAGACGGGGGCTCTCCGAATTCCTAACTAGTTTTGTCAGAACTTTCCCCAATGCAGTCAAAGTCTCCGGTCTTCATCCGGCAGATTCCGATCTTCTCTGTCACACACGGTGGAGACGCCGGGGTCCGGGAGGACTTCCCTGCTAGTTTATGGCAGAAGGACATTTGGATGTTCATTAAAAAAATTTTTTTTTTTTTTTTTTTTTTTTTCGAACACTCCTCCAATATCTTAGGAACGTAATGTTCTGCAGGACGGCACCGGCTGGCACATCTGTTCTTCTGTCCTTATATAAGCTGACTATAAATATATATCAGGATGTTCTCCGCCAGCCTCTGGAGGGGGTTCCTTATTTCTGTCTGCTATTAGAAAGATATTCAGGGGGGGGGGGGGGGGGGGGGAAGAATTCTAATCTAATGGTTCAGATAATTGAATTAAAAACTACAGACAAGTCAAGGATCTGAGCTGAGACGTAGCTTGTAGCTTCAGGGCCCAATGCAAAATCTGCAACAGGGCCCCGTATGCCAATTATTGTACAGCTCTCTTATGGGGCAGATGTGCTTTGGGGCCCCCTTAGGCACCAGGGCCCCCAATGCAACAGCTACCTCTAGAGCTACGCCCCTGGATCTGAGGCATCTTCCTTATCCCAGTTCTATCGGGGACAAGGAGGAAGGGAAGGGTGACCTTAAGGAGGAGGCATGGAGTCCTTGATATGTCCTATAGACCAGTGGTCTCCAAACTTTGGACCTCCAGCTGTTGTAAAACTACAACTTCCAGTATGCCCAGACAGCCAACGGCTGTCTGGGCATGCTGGATGTTGTAGTTTTACAACAGCTGGAGGTCCAAAGTTTAAAGACAACAGCTTAAGACAAAGGACTCTATTAACTATGTTGTAATCCTGATCCCATAGAGCTAGCAGTAGTATACAGATAGAGCTGGGAGGTGTATAACTACTACATATCCTGATCCTATAGAGATAGCAGCAGCAGTATACAGATAAAACTGGGAGGGGAGGTGTATAACTACTATATATCCTGATCCCATACAGATAGCAGCAGCAGAATACAGATAGAGCTGGAGGGGAGGGGCATGACTACTACATATCCTGATCCCATAGAGATAGCAGCAGCAGTATACAGATAGAGCTGGAGGGGAGGTGTTTATCTACTACATATCCTGATCCTATAGAGATAGCAGCAGTATACAGATAGAGCGTGAGGGGAGGTGTATAACTACTATACATCTGATCCCATAATGATAGCAGCGGCAGTATTCAGATAGAGCTGGAGGGGAGGTGCATAGCTACTATATATCCTAATCCCATAGAGATAGCTGCAGTATACAGACAAATCTGGAGGGGAGGTGTTTATCTACTATAAATCATGGTCCTTTAGAGACAACAGCAGTATACAGATAGAGCTGGAGGGGATGTGTATAACTACTTCAGTATATATCCTGATCCCATAAAGATAGCAGCAGCAGTATACAGATAGAGCTGGAGGGGAGGTGCATAGCTACTATGCATCCTAATCCCATAGAGATATCTGCAGTATACAGATAGCGCTGAAGGGGAGGTGTATAACTACTATATATCCTGATCCCGTAAAAGATAACAGCAGCAGTGTACAGATAGAGCTGGAGGGGAGGTGTATAACTACTATATATCTTGATCCTATAGAGATAGCAGCAGTATACAGATAGAGCTGGGGGAGGTGTATAACTAATAAAATATCCTGATCTCGTAAAGACAGCAGCAGCAGAATACAGATAGAGCTGGATGGGAGGTGTATAACTACTTCATATCCTGATCCCACGGAGATAACAGCAGTATATAGAAAGAGCTTGAGGGGAAGTGTATAACTATTATATATGCTGATCCCATAGAGATAGCAGCAGTATACAGTTAAAACTAAGGCTAGGTTCACATCACGATTTAACCATCCGATTATCGGACCGTAAAATCGGACAAAATCACATAGAATCGTATGTAAACATTTCTTTGCTATCCGATTTTAAAATCGTATCTAAAAATCGTACAGATGAAAATTCCATCCAATTTCCAATAAAAATCTGATCCTGTTTTTAAAATGAATATGTATGCCAATGGCAATAAAGATTTATATATTTGAAGTCTACTGCGCATGCGTACAAAAAAATCGTGTGCGATTAATCTGATAGAATGGCACAGTCACATGATTCCATGCGATTTACATAGACATCAATAATAAAAAAATCAGACACGATTTTGATCCGATTTTGAATCTGGACGAAAAATCGTGGTCAACCACGATTTTACCTCCGATCTTAAATCGTGCAAAATCGGATGCGGATCAAAACTGATGCATTTGTTGTCTATTATTAAGGAATGGAAGTCAATGGATACGACTTGGCGCGCAGATTTGTATGATTTCAACGTTAAAAATCGTGAGAAGACGTAGAATGGTAAAATCGTGATGTGAATGCGCCCTAAGGGGACGTGTATAACTACTATATATCCTGATCCAATAGGGATGTCATCCAGCTATCATAACTATGTATCAATACAACAGAATCAAATACAATGTAACAATCTCATTCATCCTCCCTTCAACTTCCATCGGATCCTCAATACATTGTAAACACCGCTCTGTGGTGCCCAATGCCCCCTCCCCCTATAGAATTAAGAAGTGACCGCTCTGTAGTTTATTACGTCCCCGCTTCTTTATGTATCAGGCCGATAATGAACTGCCAGAGAACGCTAAAGCAAATTAGGTTCCACTTTCGTGGAGATACAATTAATTTGTAAAACTTTGCAAGCAGCGAGTGGACAGCGAATGCAGGTTTATTACTGTAGAAGCGGATGGCGGCGGCGGCGGTTTCTTTGGAGAGCTGGATTTTTTTTTTCCTTTCTTTTTTCTTTCTTTTGTTCCGTATTTTTTCCTAGACTTTTTAAAAAGCTGCCGGGGACTTTGTGATGGTGAAAGTGCAAATCTAATGGGTGTAATTAGACCTGAGAGCCGAGTCCTAATGCTCCTTCCATATTCATGTGCGCAGAGGCAATGGCGAGCCATTTACGGTGCATAAAGGCTAATGTACAGCCCATTGCCTCCATTACATCTCCCGCCTGGATCAGGATTTTTATTATTTCTAGACAATTTTATGCAGTACGTTCAAAGGACAGGCCTTCGAGAGGCATTGTTATTATAATGTAAAACTAAATAAATAATAATATTCACAGTAAAAAAGAAATAAAAAAATGAAATAAATCAATAACTTAAATAACTAAATCAAATATGTATATATTAACAAAATTACTAAATATTCAGTATTATAAATAATAAAGCATCTCCGTATTAGTGTCCCCCAAACTACAACTCCCAGCATGCCTAGACAGCTGTTGGCTGTAGTTGTTGTAGCAGAGCTAGGTTGGTTGAATATAGCAGAGCTGGGTTGGTAAGATGTAGTAGAGAAGGGATGGTGAGATGTAGCAGAGCTAAGTTGGTTGAATATAGTAGAGCTGGGTTGGAAAGATGTAGTAGAGAAGGGAGGGTGAGATGTAGCAGAGCTAGGTTGGTTGAATATAGCAGAGCTGGGTTGGAAAGATGTAGTAGAGATCGGATGGTGAGATGTAGCAGAGCTAGGTTGGTTGAATATAGCAGAGCTGGGTTGGTAAGATGTAGTAGAGAAGGGATGGTGAGATGTAGCAGAGCTAGGTTGGTTTAATATAGCAGAGCTGGGTTGGTAAGATGTAGTAGAGAAGGGATGGTGAGATGTAGCAGAGCTAGGTTGGTTGAATAAAGCAGCGCTGGGTTGGTAAGATGTAGTAGAGAAGGGATGGTGAGATGTAGCAGAGCTAGGTTGGTTGAATATAGCAGAGCTGGGTTGGTAAGATGTAGTAGAGAAGGGATGGTGAGATGTAGCAGAGCTAGGTTGGTTGAATATAGCAGAGCTGGGTTGGTAAGATGTAGTAGAGAAGGGATGGTGAGATGTAGCAGAGCTAGGTTGGTTGAATATAGCAGAGCTGGGTTGGTAAGATGTAGTAGAGAAGGGATGGTGAGATGTAGCAGAGCTAGGTTGGTTGAATATAGCAGAGCTGGGTTGGTAAGATGTAGTAGAGAAGGGATGGTGAGATGTAGCAGAGCAAGGTTGGTTGAATATAGCAGAGCTGGGTTGGTAAGATGTAGTAGAGAAGGGATGGTGAGATGTAGCAGAGCTAGGTTGGTTGAATATAGCAGAGCTGGGTTGGTAAGATGTAGTAGAGAAGGGATGGTGAGATGTAGCAGAGCTAGGTTGGTTGAATATAGCAGAGCTGGGTTGGTAAGATGTAGTAGAGAAGGGATGGTGAGATGTAGCAGAGCTAGGTTGGTTGAATATAGCAGAGCTGGGTTGGTAAGATGTAGTAGAGAAGGGATGGTGAGATGTAGCAGAGCTAGGTTGGTTGAATATAGCAGAGCTGGGTTGGTAAGATGTAGTAGAGAAGGGATGGTGAGATGTAGCAGAGCTAGGTTACTCAGATGTAGCTTACAGTTGTTTGGGCGATCAGATTTAGTAGAAACAAATTGGTCAGATGTAGCAGAGCTATGTTGGTGTGATGAAGCAGGGCCGGATTGGTAAGGTGTAGCTTTACAACAGTTTTCTCAGGGCATGTTAGGAGTTTAGGAGCTTTGCGGCACTTCGAAAAGTTGCTAAAGTTTTGCAACATTCAAATTTTTCAATATTATTATTTTTTTTTTTTAAAGGACATGATGGGATTTGTAGTTTTATACCATCCGGTAAAAGGTTTTTTCAACTGTTGTAGTTTTGTTAGGGTTTATAGTTTTACAACAGCTAAGATTCTCTATATCAGTGGTCTCCAAACTGTCATTCTCCAGGTGTTGCAAAACTTCAACTCCCAGCAATGCCAGATAGCTGGGAGTTGTAGTTTTGCAACAGTTGGTTGTCCTCACTTTGGAGTCCCAGTCTCCTATGTAACACGTGGCTGTGGTTGCACATAGTGCACCTATATAGTAGGAATGGGATGGTCAGATGTAGCAGAGCTAGGTTGGTTGGATAGAGCAAGACTTGGTTGGTTCAAATGTATTATGGCTCTGTTGGTCAGATGTAGCAGAGCTAAGCTGGTTAGATATAGTAGGGATGATCAGATGTAGCAGAGCTAGTTGGTCATATATAGTAGGGATGATCAGATGTAGCAGAGCTAGTTGGTCATATATAGTAGGGATGATCAGATGTAGCAGAGCTAGTTGGTCATATATAGTAGGGATGGGATGATCAGATGTAGCAGAGTTAGTTGGTCATATATAGTAGGGATGGGATGATCAGATGTAGCAGAGTTAGTTGGTCATATATAGTAGGGATGGGATGATCAGATGTAGCAGAGCTAGTTGGTCATAAATAGTAGGGATGGGATGATCAGATGTAGCAGAGTTAGTTGGTCATATATAGTAGGGATGATCAGATGTAGCAGAGCTAGTTGGTCATATATAGTAGGGATGGGATGATCAGATGTAGCAGAGTTAGTTGGTCATATATAGTAGGGATGATCAGATGTAGCAAAGCTAGTTGGTCATATATAGTAGGGATGATCAGATGTAGCAGAGCTAGTTGGTAATATATAGTAGGGATGATCAGATGTAGCAGAGCTAGTTGGTCATATATAGTAGGGATGGCATGATCAGATGTAGCAGAGCTAGTTGGTCATATATAGTAGGGATAGGATGATCAGATGTAGCAGAGCTAGTTGGTCATATATAGTAGGGATGGGATGATCAGATGTTCAGATGTAGCAGAGCTAGTTGGTCATATATAGTAGGGATGGGATGATCAGATGTAGCAGAGCTAGTTGGTCATCTATAGTAGGGATGGGATGATCAGATGTTCAGATGTAGCAGAGCTAGATGGTCATATATAGTAGGGATGGGATGATCAGATGTAGCAGAGCTAGTTGGTCATATATAGTAGGGATGGGATGATCAGATGTAGCAGAGTTAGTTAGTCATATATAGTAGGGATGATCAGATGTAGCAGAGCTAGTTGGTCATATATAGTAGGGATGGGATGATCAGATGTAGCAGAGCTAGTTGGTCATATATAGTAGGGATGGGATGATCAGATGTAGCAGAGCTAGTTGGTCATATATAGTAGGGATAGGATGATCAGATGTAGCAGAGCTAGTTGGTCATATATAGTAGGGATGGGATGATCAGATGTTCAGATGTAGCAGAGCTAGTTGGTCATATATAGTAGGGATGGGATGATCAGATGTAGCAGAGCTAGTTGGTCATATATAGTAGGGATGGGATGATCAGATGTTCAGATGTAGCAGAGCTAGTTGGTCATATATAGTAGGGATGGGATGATCAGATGTAGCAGAGCTATGTTTGTTGGATTTAGCAAATTTTAAAGTGCCGTTTGCATAAATAAAAGACAAGAATTTTGTTAATCTATATCGAGCTCCGGGATTTTCTCTTTACATGTTGGATATAGCAAGACTGGGTTGGTTGGATGTATCATGGCTTGGTTGGTCAAATATAGCTAAGACTCCCTATACCAGTGGTCACCAGACTGTAGACCTCCAGATGTGGCAAAACGACAACTCCCAGCATTCCCACTGGGAGTTGTAGTTTTACCACAACTGGTGGTCCTCAGTTTGGAGACCTATGCTTAATATCTTATGTAACACGTGACCTTGGTTGCGCATAGAGCACAGGGGGTCTAAATTTATTTAAATTTTAATATTACGCCATAGCGGTGGCAGATGCCAGGACGTTAATAAAACAACGTTTCTTCGACTTCCCTGGCATAGAGAGGAGCGTTGGCATAAGGACACGTGTTAAATATACATGAGAATCTGGTGCAGCTGCCTTGTCTGCCATAACAACAAAGTGCACCCTCCAATCCCAGAATGCAATGGACTATGAGTTCCAGCGAGAGCCCCACAAAGCCCTGCGGCGGGTGATTTGTTTCTTCTGGCGGGCAAGGCCAACCGGGGTGAGGTTATTGATCCTGTGCCCAGAGCCAGATGTAGAGTGGTAGCGTCCAGATCACCAGCCGTCCCACACTGAGCAATTCATCTTTGTGATGTTTGCCAGAGAAAATAGCATATTCATCATGGTAATTCATTCTTCCACATAGCAGGTGCAGCATAGTTGGGATGGTCAGATGTAGCAGAGCTAGGTTGGTTGGAAAGAGCAAGACTGGGTTGGTGAGATGTATCATGGCTCGGTTGGTCAGGTGAAGTAGAGTTAGGTTGGTCAGATATAGTTGGGATGAGATGGTCAGATGTAGCAGAGCTAGGTTGGTTAGATAGAGCAAGACTGGGTTGGTGGGATGTATCATGGCTCGGTTGGTCAGGTGAAGTAGAGTTAGGTTGGTCAGATATAGTTGGGATGAGATGGTCAGATGTAGCAGAGCTAGGTTGGTTAGATAGAGCAAGACTGGGTTGGTGGGATGTATCATGGCTCGGTTGGTCAGGTGAAGTAGAGCTAGGTTGGTCAAATATAGTTGGGATGAGATGGTCAGATGTAGCAGAGCTAGGTTGGTTAGATAGAGCAAGACTGAGTTTGTCCCATGTATCATGGCTTGGTTGGTCTGATGTAGTCGAGTTAAGCTCACTAGGTATAGTAGGGATGGGATGGCCAAATGTAGCATAGTTGGATTTTTCCTAGTTGTGTTTGTCAGATTACATGTCTCCAACACATTTCTCCATCCAGGATCATCATGTATACTCATCAAGAGGCTGTGTGGCAGTGGCTGCCTCCTACCACCAGGGGCACTGTTGGGGAGGGCTTAGGGGGCCATACAATTCTGCAGACTGTCAGGGTGTGCTGGTAGTTGTAGTTTCCTAGTGACCAGCTAAGACCTAGGGATATTCTATTGGGTACTGCTAGTTGTGATTATTTTTGGGGAGTTGGGGGGTCCTGCCAGTAACTTCTGATATTTTTTGTCTGTTCTCTTTCTTCCAGCTGATGCAGCAACAGGCCGCCATTATGGCTTCCGTAGCACAGGGTGGATACCTGAATCCCATGGCCGCCTTCGCAGCTGCCCAGATGCAACAAATGGCTGCGCTGAATATGAATGGCCTGGCGGCTGCTCCAATGACGCCAACATCAGGTAAGAATTCTACCACAATGTTCTTCATAAGATCTTCTGCTACATAAAAGTCACCTACAATATGATAAGATATTAGAGTCTTCATCATGGAACATACATTTCATGGCCCAAACCATTGTCCAGGAGAATAGGGGTCAGCAATGGGAAATTATTGTCACAATAAAATGATACCTGCAAGTACGGTACTTTTTTTTTTGTACATAGGAGCAGTATTATAGTAGTTAGTTGTATATCATTGTACATAGGAGGCAGTATTATAGTAGTTATGTTCTTGCATATAGGAAAGAGAATTATAGTAGTTACAGTATATTGTTGTACATAAGAGCAGTATTATAGTAGTTATATTCTTGTATACAGGAGGCAGTATTATAGTAGTTATATTCTTGTACATATAAGCAGTATTATAGTAGTTATATTCTTGTATATAGGAGCAGTATTATAGTAGTTATATTCTTGTATATAGGAGCAGTATTATAGTAGTTGTATTCTTGTATATAGGAGCAGTATTATAGTAGTTGTATTCTTGTATATAGGAGCAGTATTATAGTAGTTATATTCTTGTACATAGGAGGCAGTATTATAGTAGTTATATTCTTGTACATAGGAGCAGTATTATAGTAGTTATATTCTTGTACACATAAGCAGTATTATAGTAGTTATATTCTTGTATATAGGAGCAGTATTATAGTAGTTATATTCTTGTATATAGGAGCAGTATTATAGTAGTTGTATTCTTGTATATAGGAGCAGTATTATAGTAGTTATATTCTTGTACACAGGAGGCAGTATTATAGTAGTTATATTCTTGTACATATAAGCAGTATTATAGTAGTTATATTCTTGTATATAGGAGCAGTATTATAGTAGTTATATTCTTGTATATAGGAGCAGTATTATAGTAGTTGTATTCTTGTATATAGGAGCAGTATTATAGTAGTTGTATTCTTGTATATAGGAGCAGTATTATAGTAGTTGTATTCTTGTATATAGGAGCAGTATTGTAGTAGTTATATTCTTGTACACAGGAGGCAGTATTATAGTAGTTATATTCTTGTACATATAAGCAGTATTATAGTAGTTATATTCTTGTACATATAAGCAGTATTATAGTAGTTATATTCTTGTATATAGGAGCAGTATTATAGTAGTTATATTCTTGTATATAGGAGCAGTATTATAGTAGTTGTATTCTTGTACATAGGAGCAGTATTATAGTAGTTATATTCTTGCATATAGGTGGCAGTATTATAGTAGTTATATTCTTGTACATAGGAGCAGTTTTATAGTAGATATATTCTTGTACATAGGAGCAGTATTATAGTCGTTATATTCTTGTACATTGGAGGCAGTATTATAGTAGTTATATTCTTGTACATAGAGAGCAGTATTATAGTAGTTATATTCTTGTACATAGAAGCAGTTTTATAGTAGTTATATTCTTGTATATAGGAGCAGTATTATAGTAGTTATATTCTTGTATATAGGAGGCAGTATTATAGTAGTTATATTCTTGTATATAGGGGCAGTATTATAGTAGTTATATTCTTGTATATAGGGGCAGTATTATAGTAGTTATATTCTTGTACATAGGAGCAGTTTTATAGTAGATATATTCTTGTACA
The DNA here is from genome assembly GCF_029499605.1 of Hyla sarda. Classification (NCBI taxonomy): domain Eukaryota; kingdom Metazoa; phylum Chordata; class Amphibia; order Anura; family Hylidae; genus Hyla; species Hyla sarda. The sequence goes on along the minus strand of NC_079189.1, from coordinate 560,993,751 downwards.
TAGGAGACAGTATTATAGTAGTTATATTCTTGTATATAGGAGCCAGTATTATAGTAGTTATATTCTTGTATATAGGGGCAGTATTATAGTAGTTATATTCTTGTATATAGGGGCAGTATTATAGTAGTTATATTCTTGTACATAGGAGCAGTTTTATAGTAGATATATTCTTGTACATAGGAGACAGTATTATAGTAGTTATATTCTTGTATATAGGAGCAGTATTATAGTAGTTATATTCTTGTATATAGGGGCAGTATTATAGTAGTTATATTCTTGTATATAGGGGCAATTTTTATTGTGAAAACAAACAAAATTACAATTAACATAAATTCTTACAATGCAAAACAAAAATAACAAGCATTGTACACACAATGACTACTCAACTAGAGTATGTACAGAGTAATATTAAACTTAGAAAGTCCACATTTGCTGGAAAAGGAAAAACACAAAAAAATTTAATAAAATAACATGACATCATCCGTGTTAAACCAAAGAGACATTCCTCCATAATTTCCCATTATTTTGGTTTCTCCGTATCTCTAATGACTTTACCCACTGGAGCTCGGACATTATCTGGCTTACTGCTGTGATGTGGTGGAATGGCTCATTGTGTATGGACACTCGGGTTCTCATGTGCCAATGGTAATATTTAGTGATAGTAATTATAATGTACATAGTCCCCCTGTCTACACTCCTGTTACTGGATGGTACAGCATATATGATGTCAGGATACGTCAGGTTCTGCAGTAATGGGATGTTTAGCTTACCGGACACTTCTTCCCATATCCTCCTCCCGCCCCTGCAGTCAGATATGAAATGCTCCATAGTCTCCTCCTGCTGACAACCCAGAGGACAGTTCCTATCAGAAACGCTTAGATATTTCAGGTTACCCCTGACAAAGAGCCTCCCATGGAGCGACAGCCAAGCTATGTCAAAGAATTTTGCAGGGAGTCGTTTCCCATTGAGGAACTTTAGACTTTCCTGTAAAGTGTTGGTCACACAATCCCTCAAGGCAAGCGGAGAGCAGAAGAAAGCCCTACAAACCCTTACGTATAGATCCTTCCTTGGCTTACTCTCTATATAGGACTTCTCAATGCGCCATCTCTTCAGACATCTGAGCCCGTATTCCAGGTACGGGGGGAGGTAGTCACGCGTCCATCTCCCCCTCTTGAGACTGCCGCCTCGCACCCAAGACTCTGCAAAAGGCAATATCCAGTCCCTGATACTATTCGCCCACAGGGAGCTGTTGTTTGAGTCCATGCAACCAAAATTAACTTTTAGAAACATGGAGTCAAAGAACACCCTTGGATTCAGCATATCCAACCCACCCTCTCTCCTCTGTAGGTAGGTGACCCCTCTTTTTATCAGATTCAACCTGTTCCCCCAGAACATTTGGAAGAACAGGCTAAAGAGCCGAGCGGAGAAAGATTCTGGCAAAGGAAAAACAACAGAGACATATAAGAAGACGGGGACCAGGTAAGTCTTCAACATTTTAACCCTTTCTCTATAGGTCAGCCTCCAGTTCTTCCAGCGCTGAACCTTTGCATTTCCGGCTTCCAACTTCTCTTCCCAATTTAGTTTGGCGTTATCGTCCCTCCCGAATTTGACCCCTAGGATTTTAATATAGGAGGAGGCTCTCACAAATTGGGGCAGATCAAAATCTGGATCAGTATCTGATACCCAGAGAGCTTGACTCTTCTCAAGGTTGACCAGAGACCCTGAGGCCTCCGAGTAACTTCTGATGGCCGCAGACAACATCTCCACCTCACGAGGCTCAGATATCACTACGGTCACATCATCCGCGTAGGCAACAACACTCAGGGGTAGGCAGTGGGGGACCGGCACCCCCTGAAAACCACACTCCTGCAGTGACCTCAGAAACGGGTCTAAGGCAAACACATACAGCAGCGGACTCAGTGGGCAACCTTGTCTCACCCCCGCCTCAACCCTGAACGTGTCACCCTGCCAACCATTGATCAGAGGAAAACTCTCGGCCTCACAATACAAAGTCTTCAGCCAATCGATGAAATGTCCCGGAATACCGTACTTTGACAAAGTGGCCCATAGATACTCATGATCTACTCTGTCAAAGGCTTTAGCCTGGTCAAGACTGACAACATATCTCCCACACCTCAGGGCTTTACATCTCTCAAACATCTCCCTTATGGAGATCACTGCCCCAGAGATGTTCCGCCCTTTTACTGTGCCATACTGACAGCCTGCCAACAGTGCCGGGGACAGACAAACTAACCTAGAAAACAGGATTTTTGCCAGAATCTTCCTGTCGACATTCAAGAGGGCAATTGGCCTCCAGTTCTTGATGTCACTCGGCTCTTTACCTTTAGACAGCAGAATCAGCGAGGACACTCTCATGGATGGAGGCATCAGGTGACTTTCTAGACAATTTGTGTAAACATCCACGAGGATTGGAGCCAAGAGGTCTCTGAATGTCTTATAGAATTCTGCTGTTATCCCATCTGGACCTGGTGCCTTCTTCACATGTAACTTATCAATGGCCTCTTTGACCTCCGCCACCGTCAATTCTGCTGTCAAAGGAGAAAAGTCCAAATCATTAGTATCAGGGAGCGGAGTTGTCTCCAAGAATTGGGTCATCTTGTCTCTATCCAAAACCTTCCTCTGAAACAAGTCAGCATAGTACGATCTCACCACCCCCAGGATACCCTCCCGAGATTCCTGCAAAACACCCTGGGAGTCAGTGAGACCGGTGACAGATTTATTTGCCACCCGCTCCCGGCAATTCTCAAAGGGATCAGGAGACCCTAAGGACCCATAATCCCGTTCAAGAACCAGGGAGGTATACCTGCTGTACTGATACTGCCTTATCTCAGATTTCAGCCGGTCTATCCTTTGTTGGTCCCCACCCGCCGAATACAGTGACTCCAATTCTTTCCGCAGCTTGAGATACTGGCCATACTTACTCTTCCCCTTTATAACTGACAGTCTCTTTAAGAGGGTTCTGATCTCATCCTTGACATCCTCCCACCAGGCGGCCATATCATCATAGAAGTCCACCCTCTCTAGTTGACCCTGTATAAGAGAGTGAACCTGTCTCTGCACAGAAGGATCCTCTAATAGGCTGGAATTCAGTCTCCACAACCCTCTACCTGTCTCAGGACCCTGTGTGACACCCAAACAGAAATATAAGGCCAGATGGTCAGAATAAGGGACGATCTTCTCATCTTTCTCACCAATCGTCTCTGTAGGACTAACCAGAGCCAAATCTATCCTACTGCTTCTTCCACCACAAAAATAGGTAAACTTTGCCTTCCGACCACCCTGCACAAACACATCTGACAACCCGGCCTGTAGAATGATGTTGTTTAAGACCTTGGAGTCTCGGGTTAGAGGTCTTTTAGATGTTCTGTCACTAGTTGTTCTGGAGGCATTAAAATCTCCGGCCAAGATGACAGGGACAGACGTGAAGAGATATGGCTTCACTTCATTATAAAGGTTAACCCTTTCAGTCACTGTCTGTGAACCATAGATATTAATGAGTCGGAGCCTTCTACCCCGAATAGTAACTTCTAGCATTAGGCACCTTCCCATCAATACCTCTGTCAGCCTATGTATAGTTACATCATTGGTGGTAAAGAGGATAGAGACCCCAGCACTTGGTTCCACAGCCAGTGACCAAAAGGATGGACCAGACCGCCATTCACGCTCTGCCTCACGTAACAGTCCTTGAGTATTTAAACGTGTCTCCTGTAAGAAGAAGATGTCAGCATCAATAGACTTTAGATGGTCATATACGACGTGTCTGGTCCTCCTCACTCTGACACTGTTCACATTACTGGAGAACACTTTAAGGGTAAAGTCGGCCATCATAACAAAAGAAAGCAGAAGAAGCAGAGATGTCACCCCCATCATCACAGATCTGAGTCCGAGCCCTCCTGCTGACCACCTGTTTCCATGTCCGATTCGGACAGACGTTTATCCCGTGGGGGTCTCCTTTTTGTGGGGGGATCACCCTCTTGGTCTTCATTAAATTCCTCTATCACTCTCTTTAGCTCCCTCTCCATCTCTTCCTCAGCGTCTGACTCTGACAACACACTGTACCTATTTGTGATGGTCATTACACCTGACCCGGGGTCTACTTTCTTTTTGGAGGGCTTTTGGACAGTGGTCCATCCCTCCTCAGGCTTGCAGCTGGTTTTGTCTTTTTTCCGTCTCTTCTGCGGATTTATTGATGCTGGGGCAGAAGAAGACATGGCCACAACCTGCTCAGTGACCTCCCTGTTCCCCTCAGTGGCTCCTGGCTGGGACTGGTCGGGCACTGTGTCACCAATATTGTCACCCATATTGTCACCCCTAGTGTCACCTACAGTGTCACCCATATTGTCACCCCTAGTGTTATGCTGAGGCTCGGGTTGTGTCACTGCTGACCCTGACACCAATGTCTCCCCCTCCAGGTCCTCTGCCCCCTCCAGCAGGTCCTCATCAGGGAAGTCCTTACAGATGTTATGCCAGGCGTCAGGACAGTCCCTGTGGGAGTGACCGGTCTTACCACAGAGGTTGCAGCGGATGTTCTGGCAGGTGGCGCTGACATGGCCGATCTCCCCACATAAATTACACTTCACTAGGGTGCACACACTCGCGATATGACCGGTCTTCCCACACTTGAAACATTTTCTGGGCTGACCTGCATAGAAACAAACCCCTTTTTCCCGACCAATGAAAAATGAATTGGGCAGATGTTGGGTAATGTTATTAATCTGCCGTAACTTTACCAGGACCTTCCACCCACCCGTCCATATGCCGTCCTCATCCCTGGTCTTAGTCAGGTCTGACATTAGGTCACAGTGCCTTTTTAACCACACAACAATATCCTGGGGGGGGACAGACTCGTTCCAGAATATAATGGTGACATTCGCTGTGTCCGGTCTGGAGATGGGGACAAAGCTGAACTTATTCCAGCCATCAGCATCTCTCACCCGGGTGACATGGGCCCAGAAGCGGTCTAGGTCAGACATGAGTTTGAAGCTGACGTCATAGCCCTGCCTGTCAGGAAGGTTTATCACTGCCAGGATGTTAGATGGCAGGAAGCTCATTTGGTGGCACAGAAGTTCACGGACCACAAACCTCCTGTCAGGCAGCTCCTCCTTGGCCCCTCTATGTCTGAACCTGACCACATTCCTCCTCTTGAAAGCCTGACCCGTGTAGTTTACATTAGACATGAATGGTGACCCACGACTCCAGGCATTACCAGAGGAGGCGCCACTACTTCTACCCTCCTGCTGTACTTGGGGGCGCTGTGGTGGCTGCTGACCAGCCGTACTAGGGGGGTCTGACACTTGTGTGACTAAAGGGGGGAAGTGTTGTGCATCAGACTGTACAGCCCCCTCCCCACCATCAACCTCTATACTCTGGGGGTCACAAGCCTCTGAAGGCTGAACTAATGGTGGACCTGACCCCAGAGATGACCCCAGATCCCACACAGACTGTGAAGCACCCCCCTCTGCAGACACATTATCAGTAATATCACATACAGTCATATCAGTGCAGTCACTGGCAGTATGATCCTGCACTACAGAGCCCAGCAAGCCCTGCAGAGCCATGTCCTGTGAACTCTCTGCTGCACTGCTGCCTTCAGGTAAGAGTCCACAGTCCTGCTGCTCTCTACTGCCCCCAGGGGCTTGTGGTGACTGCACTACTGTTACAGAGTTACCTTCAGGTATGTGTCCATAGTCCTGCTTCACCGTGCTGACTGCTGGGACTTGTGGTACCTCTGGAGGAGTCTCTGCAGGTCTCTGATGTTGCTGGACGCTTGCTTCTGCTTGTCTGTACAAATCCCCTTTTTCAAAAGGGAAGCTGGCTGGTCTGAGGAGTGGTCTTGCACAGGACTGCTGGATGTCCTCTTGTCTTGTCCAGGACTGCTGGGTGTCCCCTGGTGAGGCTGTAGACTTGGGTTCAGCAGTAGATGTAGATGACTTTGTTGCTGGTCTCTCCTTATATCCCTCAAATCTTTGCTGATTCCTGAAGGTTTCAGCGACTGGTCCCATCTGGTCCAATACGTCCTCCATGTCCTGCACAGTGTCAGCGAGCTGCACAGCGAGGGAGCTCAGCTTCTTGTCATGTACAGCCTGGTTATTGGGGTTTGCTGCCTTTAGCTTGTAAATACATTCAATTTGTTTCTGCAGCTGTAACTTTGTCTTTTTTAAAGTCTCAAGTCTCTTTACCAGAGCTGGGATCTGCTCGGCCAAACACAGTTCAGGCGCCCGCTGAGTATTGGGGGGCCGCGCTGGTGGGGTACTCACAGGACTCTGCTTCTGAGGTGGGATCTGTCTCGGTGCGGCTGTGGTCACTGCTGCGGGGTCACAATCTCCAGACTGGGGACTAGGCCCCTGGTTCTTCCCAGTGACCGCACTTGTGGCCCCCTGAAGCCTTCCTGGTGTACTCCCTCTGGTCTCATCTGGCGTGTTGGTGACTTTTGCGCTGCTCCCGCTCCCGTATCGTGTGCGGTCAGACCGTATCAGGACAGGCTGCTGCAGATTCTCCTGCATGGTCTGCTTCTCCAGGGATGTTCTCCTCTGTCTGACTGCAGGAGGGGTGGATTGCACACCTGCAGCCATTACCTTACTTGATGATTCCTTCTTAGCTTCCAAGACTTTCTTTTCATCTGTGCTTCTTACTGCACCAGAACTGACAACATTCTGAACATTTCTCACATCCATAGAAACTTTAGGATTTTCATCCATGGTTTGTGGTGTCTGGGGATTAATTCCCAGAATAGGCCGAGAAGCCTGGGCCTTGCTTGGGGAGCTTCCCCACCCAGGGTGGCCCCTCCCTGGGCTTTCTCCAGACATCAGGAGAGCTACACAGACACAACCTCTCAGCTAGGAGGCAGTATTATAGTAGTTATATTCTTGTATATAGGATCAGTATTATAGTAGATATATTCTTCTACATAGGAGACAATATTATAGTCGTTATATTCTTGTACATTGGAGGCAGTATTATAGTAGTTAAATTCTTGTACATTGGAGGCAGTATTATAGTAATTATATTCTTGTACATAGAGAGCAGTATTATAGTAGTTATATTCTTGTACATAGGAGCAGTTTTATAGTAGTTATATTCTTGTATATAGGAGCAGTATTATAGTAGTTATATTCTTGTATATAGGAGCAGTATTATAGTAGTTATATTCTTGTACATAGGAGACAGTATTATAGTAGTTATATTCTTGTACTTAGGAGCAGTATTATAGTAGTTATATTCTTGTACATAGAGAGCAGTATTATAGTAGTTATATTCTTGTATATAGGAGCAGTATTATAGTAGTTATATTCTTGTACATAGGAGACAGTATTATAGTAGTTATATTCTTGTACATAGGAGCAGTATTATAGTAGTTATATTCTTGTATATAGGAGGCAGTATTATAGTAGTTATATTCTTGTATATAGGAGCAGTATTATAGTAGTCATATTCTTGTATATAGGAGCAGTATTATAGTAGTTATATTCTTGTACATAGGAGCAGTTTTATAGTAGTTATATTTGTTCAATTTACATTGATATTTACAGATATATTTTAACAGCCTTATGTGTTATGTCAGATCAGGTGAGAAGATTTGCCTTGACAACCCCTGTAAACTGAGTAAAGATTAGAGATAAGCTCACACATGGTTGGCCTAAAACAAAAACTTACAGACACTGATAGCTAATCTGACGTGTTTTAAATGATTGATTTCCAGAGTGATCAGGGGTTACACCTCTTCTTTTATAGCCCCATCTGCCAATAAGCCACCCTTCAGCACCTATCTATCTTGGAGATTATACATTATTATTATTATACATTATAAAAAAAGGTATAAACCATCAGTTTGACATAAAGTGTAAATAATGCCATCTGTGAGGGCGCATTAAAATCGAAAAATAGGAGATGAGTATTCCCAGCGCTGCTCTCTCCAGTCTTTTCATTCCAATACGTAAATAATTAATAACACGCATTAAGAAAAAGGTTACGTTTTATAATAAGCTGTCCATAGGGGCCAAGTTATAGCAGCAATATATTTGTATGTAGATCCTCAGCAACGACATTATGACAAAAAAATATAAATAAATAAATCAGTTTCTTGAAAAAAAAGTGTCACAAAGTTTTCCGGAACGCACTTTGTGCTGCAGGGTCGGACCTTTGACTGTGCTATATACCGTATTTTTCGCCGTATAAGACGCACTTTTTCTTCCCCAAAACTGGGGGGGGAAAGTCGGTGCGTCTTATACGGCGAATACACACCTATCGCGGCGGTCTCTGCGGCCATCAACGGCCGGGACCCGCGGCTAATACAGGACATCACTGATCGCGGTGATGCCCTGTATTAACCCTTCGGACCGCCGCGTCTGAAGGGAAAGTGGCACTAACCCGGCTGTTCAGTCGGGCTGTTCGGGACCGCCGCAATCTCACCGCGGCGGTCCCGAACACCCCGACTGAATAGCCGGGTTAGTGCTTACAGGACACCGGGGGGGAACTTACCTGCCTCCTCGGTGTCTTCTCGGTTCAGGGATCCCTGTATGGCCGGCGCTCTCCTTCCTCATCATCACGTCATCGCGTACGTCCGTCGGCGTGCGTAACGACGTGATGGCGGCGACGGAGAGTGAAGATACCCGGCCGGCAGCAGAGACGTTCCGGAGCGACGGGGACACGGCGACAGCGATGGAGCGACATCCAGGGCAGCGGTGACGGGTCCGGAGCGGCGGGGACACGTGAGTATTACCTCCTATGCAGTGGTCTTCAATCTGCGGACCTCCAGATGTTGCAAAACTACAACTCCCAGCATGCTCGGACAGCCAACGGCTGTCCGGGCATGCTGGGAGTTGTAGTTTTGCAACATCTGGAGGTCCGCAGGTTGAAGACCACTATTGGGTTCAAAATCTTTATTTTTTTAGATTTTGCCCCTAAAAATTGGGTGCGTCTTATACGCCGGTGCGTCCTATAGGGCGAAAAATACGTTATGTTATATCTAACAAGCTGCGCTGAAGTGACACTTTCCAGTCACTTTTTTTTCCAGCTGTGACAATTACAATGCTCACCCCTTAGGGGGGTAAAAAAAAAAAAAAATATTTTTATAAAATACTATTATTTCTTTTTTTTTTTTTTCTTTTATTATTATTTTATTTATTTCTTTCTTTTTTTTTTTTTTATTATGATAATTTTTTTGTTCTTCAAATCTGTATCCGGCTCTGTCCATATATCATTAAGACGCGCAGTGACGGCGTTCTCCCATGCTATACATGAACACATGCTGAAACAGCAACACTTCACATAAAGAAAGTGGCGGCGGCTAAGTGCTTAGTAAGCGAGAAAAAAAAAAACGAAGCGGATGAGGCAGTGGAAAAATCTTTGCCGCTTTCATCACACGTACAGCGCAGTCAGGAGCGCACACAAGGAACTGTCACATCAAGACGCCGGTGTCAGCTCTCTTAATAAAAGAGAATCTGCCAACGCAAGTGATGGGGAAATTTCCACTTCTTATCCTTTTTTTTTTTTTTTTTTCATTATCCATAAAAAAAAATAAAAAAATAATTAAAAAAGTTTGCCCGAGTGCTAATTTTGCCCTCGTGTGGTGACTGTCATTGTATTTCCCAAGGAGACGTCAGATCTCTATAACTTTTAGATTTGCAGTTTATATAGCTGGAGCGAAGGGGGGGAGGTGCGGAGGGAAGTGGGGTGGGGGGGTATAAATACCAGACGGCATGACAGCCAAGGGAGAACAATATGCAGGTAATTAGTACTCCATTAACATTGGGTAAATGGAGGCCTAAGGGGGGGAGGGGGGTGGTTAAGATAATTTGCCTGCAGCATTTTTCTCTTGAATTATAATGCAGAATATTATTTAACCCTTGAGGTTTTGGAGGCATAGATTTGGCTTTAGATACATCTCCGTATAGCCGGGTTATATGCAGATGTAGCAGAGCTGAGTTTGTAGGTTATCCCTCGGTGGTTGCACTTAGAAAGCATTTGATGTCATGGGACGGGGGGTGGGGGGGGGGGGGAGCCACTAGAGTGTTTAAAAACCTCTGACTCTCCAGCTGTGTAAAACTACAACTTCTATCATGATGGGAGTTGTAGTTCTGCAACAACTGGAGAGCTATAGGTTGGGTGGACACTAGCCCAGAGTGACTGGATATAAGCTTTTGCTCTCTAATGCAATGTTTCCCAACCAGTGTGCCTCCAGCTGTTGCAGAACTACAACCGGCATGCTGAGAGTTGTAGTTTTGCAATACCTGGAGAGCAATAGGTTTGGGGGGACACTAGGGGGGAGGTTTTTCTCTTTAAAGGGGTACTCCTGTGGAAAACTTTTTTTTGTTTTGTTTTTTTAAATCTACAGGTACCAGAAAGTTAAACATATTTGTAAATTACTTCTATTAAAAAAATATTAATCCTTCCAGTACTTATTAGCTGCTGAATACTACAGAGGAAATGGTTTTCTTTTTGGAACACAGAGCTCTCTACTGACATCATGACCATAGTGCTCTCTGCTGACATCTCTGTCCATTTTAGGAACTGTCCAGAGCAGCATATGTTTGCTATGGGGATTTTCTCTTACTCTGGACAGTTCTTAAAATGGATAGAGGTGTCAGCAGAGAGCACTGTGCTCGTGATTCAGCAGAGAGCTATGTGTTCCAAAAAGAAAACCATTTCCTCTGTAGTGTTCAGCAGCTGATAAGTACTGGAAGGATTAAGATTACTTTCTGGCACCAGTTGATAAAAAAAAAAAAAAAAAAATTTTCCACGGGGTACCCCTTTAATGCAATGTTTCCCAAACAGCGTGCCTCCAGTTGTTGCAAAACTACAACTCCCAGCATGCTGGCAGTTGTAGTTTTGCAACAGGTTAATTGTCCCTCCAGTGAATGAAGCGGCCGTGCTCATGCTTGACCGCCGTTCCATTCATTAGGGTTCATATAGCATTTCTACCATAATTTGCTGAGTTATCTAAGTCCCATAGACAGTATATGGAGCAGTGGCCATGCATCTGCACTGAGGTTCCATTCACTCGGGGGGGCATGGAACCTCCATTTTCGGGATAGTGGGAGCCCCAGTTTGATAACTGCTAACTTTCAGGTCTTGGTATGAGCCTTTTAATGAATCCCACCTATGATGTAAAAAAAAAAATGTAGAAAAAAAATTTAAAATAAAAAACAATTAAAATTATATAAAACCTAGTTTAAAAATAGCGCTACAACAAACCCAAACACACAAACATCTTGCGATCACCAGAAATTATACATATTATATAGAAAAAACTTAAATAGACACTGTCATTTGAACAAACTTTGTAATATATCTTATAAGAGAAAAATACTTCTTTCTCTTGTTATCAAGCTTCTTCCCACTCCCTCCTTCTGTGCTCAAATCTTCTTCTCTGAAAATCAGCTCAGCTTTGTCCTGTGTCTACAAGATAAGCAATACAATTCTATGGAGTGGGGAGTATGGAGCATCTCCCGCCAACTCTTGGAGAACTGCAAGTTATAGATGAAGCCTGCAGAGTAGAAACCTCTGGAAAATACCACATCCAAGTTATATAATGGGCAGAAATAATGCTGTGACTGTAGATTTCCAAGAAAAATATAAATTATGGGTCACGTGACCACCCTCTGTGTAAAACTGTCAGGATTTGTCACAATTTGCAAATATATACGATAATCTGGAGTAATATGTAAATGACGCATAAATACTTGACTCACCCCCCACCCCACGAGTGTACAATGTGCATTATCAGGGAGGTGACCGCTTGATTCTTTTGTCTTTACAGGTGGAAGCACACCGCCAGGAATCACCGCACCAGCTGTGCCTAGCATTCCATCACCAATTGGGGTTAATGGATTCACCGGCCTCCCACCCCAGGCTAACGGACAGCCCGCTGCGGAAGCCGTGTTTGCCAATGGAATCCATCCCTACCCAGGTATTGAACCAATAGATTATACGTATCATGAGCCACGATGGCCTCACCACCATAGATGAGGCCGAATGAGCGACGAACAAACAGTAATGCAAAAACCTGTCTAATATTAATCGGCACATTCAATATTCTCCCATAACATGTCAAATTTGCCATAAAAGGGTTGTCGAAAAGATCGCCAACAGCCCTGATGGGAATAGATGGTCAAAAAAAAAAAATAATTATATATATATATATATATATATATATATATATATATATATAGGAAAACTGAAAAGCTTACAATCTAATTTCTGAATCCTAGCAAAGCTTGTAAAGGTAAGGTTGTCTTTGCCACATCGCCGCATGGTATTTCCCTTTGACTGACCATAACTTCCACCTGGGATCATGGAGGGTAAGAGTTAACCTAGGGTCCTTGGAAACAATCATGGTAACAACTATGTGGCCCATAAAATGCAAGGTCTCAGAGTTTAAGAACTCTTGAAAAACTCCACACAAACCTCCATAAAAATCCTATTTTTGCGGGAGTACCCCATGAAGCAAACCTTGAAATGGGTATTCCCTGGTGCCTCAGGGGTGGGGTTTAAGATATTTACAAAATTCTATCAAAGCTCATAAAGGAGGGGATGTCTTTGCAACACCGCAGCATGGTGTTTCACATTTAACTGACCACAACTTGGCTTCTGCCTGGGATTGTGAGGGAAAAGGGTTAAACTAGGGCCCCTAGATACAATTATGGTTACAGCTATGTGGCCCATAAAAAGCGTGAACCCCAGCCCGGTCTCGGAGTTTATGAAATTCTGAAAAAACTCTACACATCTTAAAATCTCTAAAAATCCTATTTTTGTGGGACTATCCCATGAAATAAAACTCAAAATGGGCATCCCCTGGTGCCTCAGGGGTGGGGTTTAAGATATTCATGGGTGGTAAATTTAAAAGGTTTGCCTTAGAGGGATGGGTTGATGTAGGTTGTGAGGATACCGTACCAGCAGAGGGCGAGATTTTAATTTCTGATATTGGGACTCCCTAGTCTAGCATGTAGAGCAGTGTTTCCTAACTGGTGTGCCTCCAGCTGTAGCAAAACTACAACTCCCTGCATGCCTGGACAGCTGGAGGGATCACATGGGAGCAACTCTGCTGGCAGTTAAAGGAGAACTATCGTGCAGAAAAATGGATCCCCTATCCAAAGGATGGAGGATAAGTTTTAGATTGCGGGGGTCCGACTGCTGGGACCCCCCGAGATCTACTGCATGGGACCCTGGGAAAGAAGTCTGTTGACCCACACACGCAGCAACGGCCAATACGCTTCCTCCGTGTAACTCTATGGGAGAGACGGAGATAGCCAAATGCAGGGGTCGACGTGCCCTGTTCCCGGGGAGAGCAAGGGTGTCCGTCTGTCCCCCCGCGATCAGACACTTATCCCCTATCCTTTGGATGCACAATAGTTCTCCTTTAAAAACAGCTTCTATTCATCTCCATGGTAACAGACTACAATAAAACTCTGTGAAGTCTGATCCTGTAATTACATTCTCAACTGTCTAATCCAGGGTTTCCCAACCAGTGTTCCTCCAGCTGCTGCAAAACTACAACTCCCAGCGTGCCCGGACAGCCTCCGGCTGTCCGGGCGTGCTGGCAGTTGTAGTTTTGCAACAGCTGGAGGCACCCTGGTTGGGAAACACTGATCTAGAGCCACTACGATGGAAGACTTTCCTGGAGTTCCCCTTTAAGTTTTCCTAAAGAGCCGAAGTAAGTAAATTACAATTAGACATCTGTAATCTATTCTACGAGCGCCCGGGATCATCATTCTTTTCCATTTGTAACAATCAACCATATTCCATAAAGCAGTCACTGGGAAGGGAAGGGAAGAAAGATCTAATTTAGCATCTTTAACTCGGAATATTAGAGATTTTAATGAGAGAATTCTCCCCAACTCACTCTAGTGCAGTAATAAATGGAGGTGATTAAGCCGGGGCTTGGCAGCTATAATAGAAGCATTTGTGCCGCGAGTTGAGATAGTTATCAAAATAAAATATCCATCAACCCGATCCCTGGTGCCTGAGCGTCACCGCACAGAACGACAGATCAGGAGGGGGAGGGGAGGGGGATTTATGGCTTTTTTGATTATATATTCTTTAAAGGAACAAGAGCAGAACTGAGAAAACAAAGTGTCTGTCATCCATCTATATACAGTATAGAAAATGAAACAAATATCTATTTCATATCTATCTATCTATCTCATATCTATCTATCTATCTCATATCTATCTATCTATCTCATATCTATCTATCTATCTCATATCTATCTATCTCATATCTATCTATCTATCTCATATCTATCTATCTATCTATCTCATATCTATCTATCTCATATCTATCTATCTATCTATCTCATATCTATCTATCTCATATCTATCTATCTATCTCATATCTATCTATCTATCTATCTCATATCTATCTATCTATCTCATATCTATCTATCTCATATCTATCTATCTATCTATCTCATATCTATCTATCTCATATCTATCTATCTATCTATCTATCTCATATCTATCTATCTCATATCTATCTATCTATCTCATATCTATCTATCTATCTATCTATCTATCTATCTCATATCTATCTATCTCATATCTATCTATCTCATATCTATCTATCTATCTCATATCTATCTATCTCATATCTATCTTTCTATCTATCTAAACAAACAACAAAAATGTGGTCTCAAATGGCTGGAGGTGCTCAACCCCAAATGCTGTTGTGCATTTATACTGGGGGAGCAGATCCTGCCCTTGTAGTCCGTTGCTAGGGGCGATCCCCAGCATAAAAATGCATACAATGGAGGATGCCTGCAGCGGACTACAAGTGCCACAATAGAATCCTCCACCAGATAGACGGTGTGGATGTGTAACAATTAGAATACAATACAGGAATATGGGTGCACTACTGTGGTAGATGTATACAATGACATTGGCTATCCCTCAACACTGATGTTAAAATTGAGACATTCACCAGTATATCCTCATATGGAGGACACACCAGAGCCCGCACACCAACGCCAAGGTTTCTCAGATGGCACGGGACCTAACGCTAACCTACTTGTGCGTGATAAGCAAAACAGGGGCCAGTGGGCAATTACGGCAGCATTAGGTCTATCTATCTCATATCTATCTATCTCAGATCTATCTCATATATATCTATCTTTCTATCTCATATCTATCTATCTATCTATCTCATATCTATCTATCTATCTATCTATCTATCTCATATCTATCTATCTCATATCTATCTATCTCATATCTATCTATCTATCTCAGATCTATCTCATATCTATCTATCTTTCTATCTCATATCTATCTATCTATCTATCTACAATGAAAACTACTACTGTGTATCTATCTATCTCATATCTATCTATTTCATATCTATCTATCTATCTATCTATCAATCTCCTATCTATCTATTTATCTATGTATCTCATATCTATCTATCTATTATCTATCTATCTATCTCATATCTATTTATCTATCTATCTCATATCTATCTATCTATCTAACAGCTACCTATCTATCTCATATCTCTCTATTTATCTCTTATTTATATCTATCTATGACATTCACTTGTTGGATGGAATAAATATCTACTTTTTTCACGGATTGGAGTGCTGCGGATTTATCTATTGTGCTATTTATCTATGTGATATCTATTTTATATTATCTATGTATTTGTTTATTTATTTATCTATCTATCTCATATAACAGTATCCCAGTGTAATGAATGTGCTAGAGAGTTGTATAGCGGGTGCTGGCCTCTGGTGGTGGGAGGAGGCTATTACACTCCCAGTGGCTGTATGATGGCATGGAGAACACAGCTTTCACACTGTACATGCATACATAGCATCTTTGTGTGATGTTAATGGAATCTACACTAAGCTCTGTTGTATCTATGGGACACTTTTAGAATCACACAATTTTCTCCTTTTTAGGGATTAAACAAGAGAGTCAAGGCCTCCATGGTTTCCCCCCAAACAGGTGAATTTTCCTTATATCAGTGTTTTCCAGTGTTTCCAGCTGTTGAAAAACTACAACTCCCAGTATGCCCAAACAGCCAAAGGCTGTACAGGCATGCTGGAAGTTGTAGTTTTGCAACAGCTGGAGACAAACTGTTAGGAAAACACTGTCCTAGAGTAGCAGAGCACAGTGACCCCTCCTGGCCGTCTCTATCAGTGGCCAATTGGTTGTCGCCCCACTTTCCCAGAATTTAATATATCAAAGAAATATTTAAATGGAATTCACCATAAAGCTTTAGTGTCATTTGTTAAAGCTTCTCATATGTTGTCCAGCATAGAGCGTTGGTTGTATTGCCAGTCCACCTCTTGTCTCATTAGAGACTTATGCCCTCTATCCAGCCCCCTTACTTTACACTGCAGATAAACCTATGCTCCCTTATAGAGAGCTGCTATCCCACAGCTATTCTCCACTTATGATCCCAGGGAGGCTCAGGAACAAGGCAATTGTAAATCCACAAGCAGAGTTTCCAGCCGGCAAAGTAATACAGCAATATCCCAACATCACTCCCAATAACTGGACGACACACAGTTTCAGGAGCAGAACTCACAGTCTTTATTCCAGGGTGCCTTATAAAGCATGCTCCCATGCAAAGGGAGGGAGTCACATCAATTAGGACAGTAACCAATACTGTAACTGTTACCTCCCACACATCTCCTCTCCTCAGAGTCACTCATAATCCCCTTAACTGTACTGTAGGTTTACCCCAAACCTGGATGTACCCCTAAACTAGTATATAGCATCAATATCAGGGTACCGCCAGGTAGCCCTGATCTGGGTGAATAATATATCCAAAATTCACCCAGAACGGACCAAGGGTTCGGTAGTTAGGTGGAGGTTGAAGTTTGACCGACCGCACACAAGGTGGTATCCGAAAAGGGTTCCATGCGTTTGGGCCCTACGGTCGGTCTCCGTTCAGCAGTTAAAACATACAATAATCTTAGCCATCCAGACTTAAATTCACCTGGATCATGGTTCCCTCGTTCGGTACTTTGTTTCTACCGAATGTGGACTCGTTAGGTCTCTCCGTTCGGTAGTTACGGAGTTCTGGAGGTCTCAGTGGTGTTCGTTTGTTTGTGTGTCCGATTTGAGTTCCAGACCCTCGACGACCAAACACCCCTGAAACTTTCATGCGTAAGATGGCCGCCGCACGTGGTTCGTATACCGAACAGCGGACACCCAGGCATCAGTAATTACAATCTAAGTTGCAGTTTTGTTTATGAGAAGTGTGAACGCCTAACGAGGCGCACACTCTCACTGGGGTGGTCCTATGGTTCGGTAGTTTCCTTCCCATGAACTACTGAACCCACATATGAAGAGCGTACAGAAACACATGAACACAATACACGAATACAGTCAAATATGCAGGTTATGGGACAGGCTGAACCCATTCCGCTACAATAGCACACCAATGCCTAGTGTAAACCTGTTTCATTACCTTGGCTGTTGGAGTCTGAGGTTATCCAACCATAATGCTTTACACTGGAACTCTGCTTGTTCAGATTGCTCATTATGTGTAAGCCAGTGTTTCCCAACCAGTGTGCCTACAGCTGTTTCAAAACTTCAACTGCCAGCATGCCCAGACAGCCAAAGGCTGTCTGGGACATGCTGGGAGTTGTAGTTTTGCAACAGCTGGAGGCACACTGGTTGGGAAGCACTGGCGGAAGCACATACACAGTAGCAAGCTACTGGTTGGAGGACTGATTTCTGCTGATTTTCTGTTGCGGATTTGTTAAAGGGAGAGCTTACTTATCACAGAGGCAATGCTGAGCTGCACATGCATGCCTTCTCTCTCCCCCACTCCTCCATGCCTTGATTGATTGACATACAAGGCTCATTCAACACAGAGCGTTAAACATAAATCAGTAAAGGCGGGAAGGGGTGGGGGAGCGAGTAGGCATACATGCTGCAGCTCAGCCCCGCCTCTTTGTCACTTGAGTTCTAAGCATGATCTAGAGCAGACAGTTTACCTTTAAGAAGAAGCAAAAAAAGTTTAAATCCACATTTGCAGATTTTTAAGTAAAAAAGAAATAGTGTTTGTCTCTTCTTACGTTGTATCTGAGTAGAACATTTGCTGTATGCTTCAGGAAATCTCATACAGCAAACATTGCGTGGCCTAAATAGTGTAATTTATTTTCTCTGTTCACATTGCTGCCATCTATTATCTGCATGGAAAAGCACATCAGGCCAGAATCTGCATGGAAAATGTCTGCACCATGTGCTTGGCTATTACTTAGTAGCAGTAGTAGTAGTAGGTATGGTGGTAGTAGTAGTAGTAGGTGTGGTAGAAGTAAAGGTAGTAATAGAAGTAGTAGTAGTAGTAGTAGTAGTAGTAGAGGTAGTAGTAGTAATAGAAGTAGTAATAGTAGGTTTGGTAGTAGTAAAGGTAGTAATAGTAGTAGTAGTAGTAGTAGAGGTAGTACTAGTAATAGAAGTAGTGGTAGGTGTGGTAGTGGTAAAGGTAGTAATAGAAATAGTAGTAGTAGAGGTAGTAGTAGTAATAGAAGTAGTAGTAGGTGTGGTAGTAGTAAAGGTAGTAATAGAAGTAGTAGAGGTAGTAATAGTAATAGAAGTAGTAGTAGTAGTAGGTTTGGTAGTAGTAGTAATGGTAGTAGCAATAGTAGTAGTAATGGTAGTAGTAATAGTAGTAATGGTAGTAGTAATAGTAGTAGTAGTAGTAGTAGTAGTACAGTATAAAACATGATGGCAGGAGATATGCGGCTGTGTAGGGCTAGGAGTAGTAGTGGTGGTGGGGGTAAAATAGTAGTAGTAGTAAAAGTAGCATTAGTAGTACAGTATGGAACATAACGGACAAGGCAGGAGATGTACAGCTGTGTAGGGCTGGTGGTAGTAGTACACTATATAACATGATAGACAAGGCATGAGCTATGTGGCTGTGTATGAGTAGGAGTAGTAGTAGTAGTAGAAGAAGAAGTAGTAATAGTAGCAGTAGCAGAAGAAATAGTAGCAGTAGTAGAAGTAGTAAAAGTATTAGTAGTAGCAGTAGTAGGAGTTCACTATAGAACATGATAGAAAAGGCAAGAGATGTGAGCTGTGTAGGGCTAGTAGTGAAGTAGTAGTAGCAGTAATAATAATACTGCATGGAACATGATAGACAAGGCAGGAGATGTAGTAGTAGTAGTAATACCAGTAGCAGTAATAATAGTAGTAGTAGTAGTAGTAGTAGTAGAAGTAGTAGTAGTAGTACCAGTAGTAGTAGTAGTAGTAGTACTGTATGGAACATGATAGACAAGGCATGTATGTTCTCCCCATGTATATACAATGAATGAATACAAATCTATGGGAATTGGTTAAAGCAATGCAGGAAAAGCCCAGGCTGGTTATCCCTGGTGGCCCATTAAGCCAGTGTTTCCCAACCAGGGTGCCTCCAGCTGTTGTAAAACAACTCCCAGCATGCCCAGACATTCAACGGCTGTCCAGGCATGCTGGAAGTTATAGTTTTGCAACAGCTGCAGGCACCCTGCTTTGGAAACACCGAAGTAAGTGGTCATTAGACATGAAGGTGACCGAGCCAAGGACAGGTCTATGGATGGTGTCTCAGCCGGCCGCCATTATGACTGTGGAGCAGAGCTCGTGGCCTCATCCGCGCCCAAATGCGAGCATTAAATCTGGGACCTCTCACCGTTTCCACCCTGATCAGCACTTTCTTCGGGTTATTGTTGTGTGTGAATGCCTAATTAATTACAACAGTAAACGGCGAATTCTTTAATCACGCCACTGGCCGTCCTAATCAATCTTAATAATATGGACCGCGCGCTATGGCGCCCATGAATTTTAATCTACATAAATTTTGCGAGCTTGTTCCATGAAATGATACGATTGCGGAGTTAGATTGACTTAAGCGTGGACAGAGTAAGAAAAAAAACAAAAATTGGATTGAAGAAGGTAAAACGTGCGTCTCAGGGCCAACGCTTTATTGCCGGACCGGTGACCTTGGCGAAGGCTGGGAGGCTGGTGAAGGTCGCCTATAACAATGCAGATGTGTCTTGTCCGTGCACTCATTTATTTGACCTATAAACAGAGGCATTGCATAAAAAATTCTGCGTAAATTCGTCGACAGCTCCGCGCGTTTCGAGGCACATTTCTCATTCAGGTTAAAATATATAGCTTGTTAAAGTGAATGTCACATAGGAATATATTATGGCGAGCAGAAATGGGGGCTCGCTTGACCTACATCACGTCCTTGAAGCCGACGGAATTGGTCAGGGACTTGTCTTTGATTTTTTATTTTTATTTTTGACGTGCCTCTTGCTTGTTCAATGTTCTTTGCGTGCTCCTTGGAGAAATTAAGGAAATGTGCATTTTTTGAGACTATGCAAATGAAGACCTGATCCTCGTCGAAGTTTAAGACAATGTTCCCAGCGCTTGGTGTTAGGGTTTGCTTTATAATAGGTCGGATTACAACCCAATTCAAAAATATTCACCTCCTCCCATTGCCAGTAAAAGTGAGTGCTCAAGTTGTCATTGCTACAAGTTCTATTTCGCTATTCTTATAGTGATATTAATAGGTTGAAGCTGAGAAGAATCTATAGGAAGACATTACCCAGCTTTCCCATCTATAGCTAGACAATACCCATCTTTCCCAGATTTCTTTTGGGCATCTAATTATAGTAATTAGTGAGCATGGCAGAAAAAAAAAATTATGCTTATATATGTTACTGACTAGGTCATACAGATGTTTTACATGTATTTTCTTATGTATCTAGCGTCTATATTTGGCTTACAAATCCCTCTGTTCTGCTGCTCACTCATTCTCACATCCACTGCTCAGGATGGGGCGTGTCCGAGGCAAGCACTGAGACCGCTATCACTCACAGAGTAATTTCCGAGCAGAATTCTCCAAGACAGATCCAAAATTCCAGAAAGTAATATCCCATAAAGTCAAATTGCTTCATTTTTCCTTAAAGCAAGTCCATTTTCCTTGCTGTTTTCAGGCTGTATCAGTGGATCTCCAATCTCACTGTACAATGCTATGCAGTAGGCACAGAATTACACAGTGAATGCAATCTAATTATTACATATAATAGTCCCCTATGGAGACTTTAAAGGGGTACTCCGCCCCTGGCATCTTATCCCCTATCCAAAGGATAGGGGATAAGATGTTAAATCGCCACGGTCCCGCTGCTGGGGACCCCGGGGATCGCCACTGCGGCACCTCGACATCATTACTGCACAGAGCGAGTTCGCTCTGTGTGTAATGACGGGCGATACAGGGGCCGGAGCAGCGTGACGTCATGGCTCTGCCCCTCATGACATCACGGCCTGTCCCCTTAATGCAAGTCTATGGCAGGGGGCGTGATGACCGCCACGCCCCCTCCCATAGACTTGTATTGACGGGTGTGGGCCGTGACGTCACGAGGGGCGGAGCCGTGACGTAACGATGCTCCGGCCCCTGTATTGCCCATCATTACGTGCAGAGCGATCCCGCTCTGCGCAGTAATGATAGCGCAGTGCCGCAGCAGCGATATATATATATTTTATATATATATATATATATATATATATATATATATATATATATATTTCAACTGGCTCCAGAAAGTAAACAGATTTGTAAATGACTTCTATTAAGAAATCTTAATCCTTTCAGTACTTTTGAGCTGCTGAAGTTGAGTTGTTCTTTTCTGTCTAAGTGCTCTCTGATGACACGTGTCTCGGGAACTGTCCAGAGTAGAAGCAAATCCCCATAGAAAACCTCTTCTACTGTGTGCAGTTTCCGAGACAGACAGAGGTGTCAGCAGAGAGCATTGTTGTCAGACAGAAAAGATCAACTCAACTTCAGCAGCTGATAATTATTGGAAGGATTAAGATTTTTTAATAGAAGTAATGTGCAAATCTGTTTAACTTTCTGGAGCCAGTTGATGTATAAAACAATATACTTTCCTGGAATACCCCATTAACAGTGTGAAATAAAACATGGGCAAAAAAAAGAAAAATAATATAAAGCTCCTCCCCTAAAAAAAAAAAAAAAAAAAAAGTCTTATTTCTCATTTTACAAAAAAAAGTTCAATAAATAAACAAATGAAAATATTTGCTATCCCTGCATGCAAATGTTTAGTTGCAGGGTAGATCAGGAAAAATAACAAAAGGGATCAAAAAGTCCCATCAAAATAAAAATGATACTGATAAATACTACAGCTCAGGGCGCAAAAAATCACCCTCATATACGCGTATACGGAAAAATAAAAAAGTTGTATGGGTTAGAAGGGGACAATTTTAAGAATAGAGGAAAGAGAAAGCCCAGCGCAGCTTTTCAAACAGATGTGCGGTTTTATTTTGTCATGCAAGCAGCATACAGGACAAGCATGACAAAATAAAACCGCACTTCTGTTTGAAAAGCTGCGCTGGGCTTTCTCTTTCCTGATTGCCCATTGGTGAATCCGCACCTGTCTGTGTCGCAGTCGGTCTGCGTTGGGTGAGCTGATCCTGCTCTTCTCTTATAATTTTAAGAATACTTTTTTTTTCTTTTAAAGTTTGACTTTTTTTTAAGTAGTACAGTAATAAAAAAACTCACCCTTGTATGTCATCATTCCCACTTGTCGAAAAGTGCCAAAAAGTTTTTTTAGTTTTTTTTGTATTTTTTGTGCGCAAAGTGGTTAGATAAATGACAAAAAGTTGCAACATTTTTGCAACCTTTTGTCATTTTCGCCAGGTAAAGGGATGAGAAAATCCCCTCACTGAGAATCCTTAAAGGGTACCTCTCATGAAAAAAACTTTTGATATATTATAGATGAATGTATGCAGAATAACTTTACAATTGCATGTTATTAAAAAAATATGCTTCTTTCTAGTTAATTTTCCACTTTGAAGAAATGACCACTAGGGGTCTCCCTACCAGTCCTGGCAGCAAACATTTCTGACTCATGCTGGAGTCCTAAACACTATGAGCTGCCAGTCTGCTTTGTTCAAAAAAGGAGAACACTCAGAGCTGCCAGCCTGCTTTGTTCACAGCCTGTTTGGCTGTGAACAAAGCAGGCTGGCAGCTCAGAGTGTTTAGGACTCCAGCATGAGTCAGAAATGCTTGCTGACAGGACTGATCGGGAAAAATACAATAGAAAGAAGCATATTTTTCATGAACATGCTATTGTAAAGTTATTCAACATTCATTAATCTAAAATATATAAAACGTTTATTTGATGAGAGGTACCCTTTAAATCCATTCCTGGCTTTGCTTTCAATAACTGCACTAAAAATCCTGAAGGTGTGAACACAGCCTGACACAATGAGATGTATGGACTCTTATCTCCTTCTTATGCCGTCCTTATCACCACAATATCATTTATCTAGGTACTTGGTGTTGGATAATGGTTCTCCTCCACTCCGAGCAGACGACATCTGTAACCAATGATCCAATAAGTTCTTCTCCGATGTGACATATGTTCATCATTACAAGCAGGATGCAGAATATTTGCCTCTATATATAGATGTAATGTTTGTCTTTTTCCCTCCATACATCACTTCAGAGATCAGCGTTTATTTCTTATTAAAGGCGTCTGGTGATTGAATCAGCTCCGTCTTCAAGGGCGTTTAATGGAGCCGCTTCCTTTATGAAGAATATTGTCGATATGTCCCAATTGTCTGCACCCCTCTTATTACCTTCCCCCAATAATGTGTCATTGGTGTCTGTATTCGGGATCCGTCTCCCCTTCCAGTTTAAACCAGAGATCTCATATGTTTAAAGTGGTACTTTTTTTTTTCCCATATCAACTGGCTGTAGAAAGTTAAACATATTTGTAAATGACTTCTATTTACAAATCGTAATCCTTCTAGTACTTATCAGCTGCTGTATACTACAAAGGAAGTTATTTTCTTTTTGAATTTCCTTTCTGTCTGACCACAGTTCTCTCTGCTGACACAGGAACTGCCCAGAGCAGGAGCAAATCCCCATAGCAAACCTCTCCTGCTTTGGACAGTTCCTAACATGGACAGAGGTGTCAGCAGAGAGCACTGTGGTCAGACAGAAAAGAACAACTCAGCAGCTAATAAATACTGGAAGGATTAAGATTTTTAATAGAAGTAATTTACAAATTTGTATAACTTTCTGGAGCAAGTTGATTTTACCCCTTTAATGTATATATATAAATATATATATTTTTTGAATGATTTAAAGTGGAACTAACAACAAAGATGATTCGTTTGAACTCCATGTAATGGATACAGTGTATAGTCCATACCTTGACGAAAAGTCCCTGGTTTCGACCTAAATCCCCATGTCTTTTTTTTTCTTCCTTCTTTAGGGCCTCATTTATAGATCATTGTGGATAATCTCCTCCATTGGCTTCCAAAAGTGTCTGCTTGGCTCCTAAATTTGTAATAGAATCTGTCATCTCTATTATTTTGTGTCTTAGTGCTTTGCGGTGTCTATGGTGGTGTTTAGTAAGCCGTGTTGTATGATAATATGTGTTTGAAGCTGTGTGCGTATCTCGGAGAATGCAAGAATTTTTCCATGTGTTCTAGCCCTTCAGATATTGAAAGATACACTGTAGTGTGAGTGATAGGTACAAATGGATAAGGTATATTTGGATTTGTAGCATTATTACAACTTCAGCCATCATTAATATCTCAAAGTGAGCTGTACAGTGCTGAGTATATTGAGAGCAAAGAACTCCCAGTCATAGCTGGCCTCAGGTATAATAGTGCCAAGTATGGTACCCTCTGTTAGCACTCCCTATTGTGTACTGGCATGGCCTAGTACAGTATGGTGTTGCACAATTCTGTATAGTGCAACCACCAACATACACTGCAAAAATAATATACTGTTCAGTGTTAATACAGTGGTAAAAAAATGCCACCATACAATGCTTAAATAACAGTGCTATAAGTGGTAAAATAATTCCAACATACAGTGACCAAATAATACCACCATAAAGTGTTCAAATAAGACAACCTTAGAGTGCTCAAATAATACCACTGTAAGGCATTTAAATAACACCACCTTAGAGTGTTCAAATAATGCCAACATACAGTGGCCGAATTCTACTATCATAAAGTGTCCAAATAGTACCACCTTAGAGTGACCACATAATACCACCATAGATACCTCAAATGACACCACCTTTGTGTGCTAAAACAAAATCACCACAGAGTGTTTAAAAATTACAACCTTAGAGTTCTCAAATAATACCAACATACAGCAACCACATAATGCCCCACAGACTGCTTAAATAATATGCCACCTTAATGTACTCAAATTATACCATCATAGAGTGCTCAAAAAATACCACCATAGGCTGCTCAAATGATGCGACCATAAAGTGTTCCAATAATGCCAACCATAGAGTAAACACATGATACTACCATAGTGTGCTCACATAATACCATCATAGATTTGTTAAAAAATACCAGCACATAGTGACCAAATAATATCACCATAAAGTGTTTACATCATACCACCACAGAATGCTGAAATAATAGCACCATAGAGCATTCCAATAACACCAACGTACAGTGACCAAATAATACAACTATTGACAAACAATACTACCTTAGATTGATCACATAATGCCAACAAAAGCTTCATACATGAGGTAATCTAATAATAAAGCTATATGATCTGGTTTAGAATGGGGTCTTAAGCTACTGGTGACCAATCCCATGTAACCTCACAGGTTGCACATTCCTAAAGAATTGTCATGGCTAAACCTATTTTGCCTTGACCGGCAGTCCATATAACATACCTATGGTCCCAACTCTCCCATGATGGACAATGTTGGGGAGAGAAGGATTGGGTAACTTGGATTTCAACTGCCACTGCCGCTCAGCCGAGCTGACCAGGTCCACCAACTGGAGGCCACTGGTATACTATAGTTGAGCTATTTGATGCTGCCGGTTCCCTTAAGTAAATTGAAGCCCATCTACGAATGCCTATGACTTGATGAGGTTCTGGTTGATGGAGATGCTATATGGTTCCTGATATTCTTAATTAGCCTGAGGATGCAGTTACAGTTGCCCCAATTCTATATGTTTCTCTAAGCTGAGTCATTCCCATAAATCTGTCTATGCTTGGTTGAGTCATCATCTTAGTTGTCCACATCTGTTGTAGGCTTAGTCATCATCATCTTAGGTGTCCACATCTGTTGTAGGCTTAGTCATCATCATCTTAGGTGTCCATATCTGCTGTAGGCTTAGTCATCATCATCTTAGGTGTCCATATCTGTTGTAGGCTTAGTCATCATCATCTTAGGTGTCCATATCTGCTGTAGGCTTAGTCATCATCATCTTAGGTGTCCACATCTGCTGTAGGCTTAGTCATCATCATCTTAGGTGTCCACATCTGTTGTAGGCTTAGTCATCATCATCTTAGGTGTCCACATCTGTTGTAGGCTTAGTCATCATCATCTTAGGTGTCCATATCTGCTGTAGGCTTAGTCATCATCATCTTAGGTGTCCATATCTGCTGTAGGCTTAGTCATCATCATCTTAGGTGTCCATATCTGCTGTAGGCTTAGTCATCATCATCTTAGGTGTCCACATCTGTTGTAGGCTTAGTCATCATCATCTTAGGTGTCCACATCTGTTGTAGGCTTAGTCATCATCATCTTAGGTGTCCACATCTGCTGTAGGCTTAGTCATCATCATCTTAGGTGTCCATATCTGCTGTAGGCTTAGTCATCATCATCTTAGGTGTCCACATCTGCTGTAGGCTTAGTGATCATCATCTTAGGTGTCCATATCTGCTGTAAGTCATATGTCTGTGCAGTGATTGTTCTTAGGTTCTTCAAGCCAAGTGGATTGTTCTAGTTGTCTGGATTAGATGCATGGCAAGTCATGTGGGTTTGTTGCAGGTTTTCTTAGCCCCATGACTGTCCCATTTCTCTACCTTTGTTGGCCGATACCTGTTAATATGTGTTTGCGATTCATTGAGCCAGATGAGTCCTACAATTTTGAGATACAGGTTTAACAGTGATGGCAGCTTGGGTACTGAAGGCTAGAGACTGTTTTCGCCCTTGGACCTCTAGGCAGAGATTGAGTTGGGCCGTTCTTCTAACACTCTATTGACCTAGTTTTCTTTTAAATTCCATTTAGATGGTACCTGTACAGACTATATTATTTTTTCCTTGATCCTCTGTTCCTCCTCAACATGAAAACCTAAGCTAGTAGTAATCTGAATAGAGCCAGGGTTTGGCATTCACTCTGTAGCTCCATCTAAAGTCAGTGGCACTGACTAAAATAGTAAAACAAAGCAGTTTGTGTATCTATTTCATAGTTGTTGTCTAGTTATGGAAGACATCTATGGGCCCATGAACATGCCCATTCTATGGTTCTGTTTGAAAAGGAGCCAAAGTAGGGCTCTCCTTTAGATGCATGGAGCCATACAGCTTTTCACTATGTAGCTGTATGGCCCACTCCCTTAAAGTGTACCTGTCGCCAACAAAAACTTTTAATATAATGTAGATAATACTATTATATGTATATTTGTAATATACATTGATTAAAAATGTGTATATTTTTGGGTGAAAAAATGCTGTCCCTGCAGCTATTGCCTGTGTGTGTCTATGGGGAGTCCAGATACAGGAAGTGAGGGTAGGAGAAGCAGGGCTCTGTGCAGG